>NW_011887806.1:0-82216 GCF_000806365.1 Fopius arisanus | reverse complement strand
GGGGGGGGGATGTTTTTGGGGGTTAATTCAAGTACGGTTCATCATGTAGTGGGGATTCTCCGGCATTTGCAGGGGAAAATGGAATTTTTAGTGGATGCCGATGGTTGATTCTCCATTTTTATGACGTGGAGATGAATATAAAATGGAAATAGGAAATTAGGAGGAAATAAAATGATTTTTCTGGACGTTTGTACTTGTTTTATCATTAATTTTGAGACGAGTCGGGTGGGAATTAAAATTTATTCTGCCCACTCTCTTGTCATCCTGAGACACTTGTGGCGTGTAATGAGATGACATTTAATTTAAATCCACCCTCGTGCATTTTCGAGCGTAGGTAAATGTTGCGAGACTGACGCATTTCGTCGACATTCAGATATAATAAAAAATTCAAGAAGAAGAATATAGAATGAACCCTGGACGCGGTAAATTTATCGCGCGGTTAGAGAATGCCCCGGTGTTGGGGAAAAATGTTTAGCCGATTAGTCAGACTTCCGCCGAAGAAAGCGGTTGTATCGTTTCCCGTTTTATTTCCAGAATGCTATTTACCGGAGTCGATCGAAGGTCTGAAAATTGTCGGGGGTAATTCCAAGGTCGAAGTACCTGAGAGAAAAAAAAAATGCCTTGACTCCGGCGATTTTTTATGACACTCGGTGAAATACGGGGGACAAATTCGTGTCCGACGGGGGAAAAAAAATGAAAAAAAAAAAAGAAGAAGCCCCAGAATTTACCCCAGTCTGTTATCTCAGCTGGAAACATTGGACTCCATCGTAAAACATTTTTCCATCCGTATCGGGTGAATAGATGATAAGTGCGGATTGATACAGCCGGTTATAAAATGGCGGGGCTATAACTCCGGGTATCGGGTGCCGTCGGATCAACGAAACACGGTACCAACGACTCCAGCATCCACCTTTTGCATCTCTCATTCTCGTACATTACGCCGTTTATCCGCGGCACGCGTACCTCTGGCGTTAATTGAACGTCCCACCGATTGCTAAGTAGTAACTGCAATATAAATTAAACGTACGATATTTATCGAGCACTCGTTCGGCCCCGGTGGTCTCAATCCACCCCGAGTTTTTCGGTTAAGATTCCCTGGTAATTACAAAAAATTAATATCATATTGGTAATAAGAGGGTAATAGATCTCGGAAAATTGAGATGTTACCCGACGCCTGAAGTGTTCTCTATTAATTTTTTAATAATAAAATATCAATATTATGGATAATTAAAGACGATGGATGAAGTACGGGACAATTAGATTTTTTTTTGTTTATTATTGAGAAATTCAGAGACTCCATTTTTTTTTATTAAAAATCAAACGGAAATTTCAAAACGGAGGGGTTGACAAAATGGAGAATTTGAGTTTCAAATACACTAGGTCGTAACGCGGGAAATTACACCGAAAAAAAAATAATTACTTTCACCAAGTGAATTTACTCATTACAAGATTAATATACAGTTGCAAATAGAATTTTCGCGCTTGAATTGCGTAATTTTGAAGTAAAAATAAATGAAATAAAAATGATTTGATGAGAATAAAAATGGTGTGAGCTATTCCATGGAGTTTTTTAAACGGTCGATGTTATCGAGAGCAATTACTCGGCTTTAAACTCAAGTATCGAGGAAAGATAGGAATAAACGTGAATGATGAATGTCCAAGTGTTGCTCGCCGACACACAAATGTTTCAAGTGCCTCGACACATTTGACGTATTCAAACGCCTCCAAAGCGTGAATAACGAGCCAACTTGATAGACTAAATACACAGGTGATCAAAGAGGGCGTAGTGCACTATTTTTATCTGTTAATTCCTCACCTACCAGTTGAAAATTTGATTAATAGTCACAATAAAGCGTCGGGGTGATTGAATTAACGGCTCGTCCGGTGTGCGTTATAGAGTTAACGTTATATCATAACGGCTGGTGAAATGCCGGACCGTCCGCCCGGTGAAAATTTATTCGCATTCATTCAGTCCTCGAAATGGAATAAAAAGTAAAAATACACTCCGAGCACAGGGGATACACGCACTCACGGAATTTTAATCCACGAGTGTACCTCGTGTCACTGGGCGTACATTTACGGACAATTAAACTCTTCCGCTCTCTCAATCTCCATTATGCAGGATGAAAAATATTGCCGCGAAAAAATGCCCGTTTAAAATCCTTCAAAACTCTAGAAGAAGACACGACAATTACTGACTCTCTAAAAAAAAAATAATTTTTTCATTTTTCGTGTTATCAATCGTGAGTGGATCACGCGATTTTCACTTAATTACATGCAACACGGTCTTAAGAAAAATAATTACCAATTTTATCATGAATTAACCCAGAACACGTGCTTTATTACCAGATCCATGGACACCGTTGACTCTGCGGTTACACTCCAACGCCTGAAGTATCCACATCTTCTCAAACCACGGGTGGTTACGCTAATTAAACCATAATTATGTATACAAAGGTGGTTAATCGAATTATCGCGTTGACCGAGCGTATTAAGTGGTCACGTAAGATAATTTGGCAACATCGCAGTCGCCATGATGCCTCTGTTGTAGGATTTTCGGGGCGTTGGGTTAGAAATATCCAGAGGGATGAGGAGGTGCATGGGAGGAAGAAGGGAACCGTATGCTAGACTGCTGTGCTAGCCACCATCTCCCTCTTCCTCATATTCCCCTTGGCCAAACCAAGAAAAAAAAAAAATAGAGGAGGGGGAGGGGGACTAAAAAACGAAACCATGGATTTTGTGCACTGTTGAGTTTCAGCTTCGGCTCTAGACTGCTGCGTCCCTCGTTCCACCGGTTGAAAAGAGACTCTTGCTGGTTTTATCTCGTTTTAATGCATATTGCCAGTGGTTTGGATCTTCTCACTTCAGCCCCAGGGAAGACCTGGGGATTCTGGGAGTTTTTAGTACCCCCCCTGCCTCATTGTTGTGTAAATGTGGACCAATGGCGCCGCTAGACGGGGCACTACTCACTTTTAGATGCTAATATTGGGGGGGGGATAACAGCTTTTTGGTGGAATTCCGAGGGTTTGGGAAGTTTGTTGTTAAGGCTTTCGGTGAACAGACACTTTTCAGGGGATTGAAAGCTTCCTATATAAGCGCCATTGCTCTAGTTTTATCCGGGAAATTATAATGGCGGTTGCCATGTTTTTTCATTGTACTATTTTTGCGAGTGAAGTTTTTGATTCAACTCTACGATTTTTATCTCTCAGGGATCTCCAGTTATTTTGAGAGAAAATTGTTTTCAATGGGTAATTGGGGGATGTGGGGGACTTGTCTTTATTTTCTCAGTACAACATGAGAGCGCTGTCTAGCGGACAATCCTTCAACCCGGATGACTCCCCTCTCCTTGAACTTTATGACCACGCCGACCTAGAGCCTGTCCCCCACCTCCAGATGCTCCCACTCCAAAACGACAAACGAGCCAGACCGCAAAGGCGTAGCCTTTACGATCCTCACACAGTAGTATCACCTAATAATGACTCTCATAAATGTCACGATAAAATCAACAATGGCGATATATCGCTGGCCGTTACGCATAATGAAAGATGCAGAGGAGTTTTAATGAAGTGCAATCAAAACAAATCATAGAGCTGCGTGTGCCCTGGGTCGTGAACAAGGTCATTAACTTTAGCATTCATTATTACGCGGATGATTAGACGCTGTGCTTGGCTTAATAGATAACGATCTACACGATTACTCGTACTTCAACCTATCGATGCAGGATGTAAACAAACTGCTTGCCATTTTCTGCCTATTGACTCAATGTTTATGTTTACATGAAGTCTCGGAGGATGGGGGTAAAAAAGAACATACTCCACTGTCTATTGGAGGATTGTTTACGTTTGGGTGAAGTCGATGAAGTGGAGCGATAAAGCGGTGAATAAAAACACAGGGAGGAGGAAAAATAAACAGAAATTTGAAAGTTATGGGAGGAGCATCAAAATATATAACTCCAAGTGTCTTTTTTCAACAATTTCATAGCTCAGGTTGAGGTCTGATTGCAGGAAGGAAGCAGTTAGGCCCGGTTGGAGTCGTTAAGCCAAGTTTACGAGGTGTTACCGGTGAGCGCAACCTGTAAATCTCGAGTCACCGGGTACGGGCGCGTGCCAGTGGCGGCCGCCCTTGGCGAACCGACGATGATAGAGAAGGGGTAATGGGGTTACGTAACCCAGGCGAGGAGCCTGTAGAGGTAAGACTACACATTCACCCCGACTCACGCCTTTATGGATCGTAAATGTCTTCGTTTACAGCCAATAAAGATCCTTCCCTATTGCTTTGACGGTGTAACCCGGCAACATCAATCTGACCAGTTTAGGGAGTCACTTTACGGCCCAATAAAAATTGCCTATTTGTTTTGCATTGAATCAATCAATTTGGAAATTTTAGTGATCCAATGATCAGCCGTGGAATTGATGGGTGAGAAAATTTTTCGACTGATCCGATCCGACGGTCGAGTGCACAGGGACGGCCCGCCGGAAGGACGTTACGACGAGTGAGGTGTAGTACCGTCGATAAAAACAAACCATAAACAGCCATGACGTACGATCATCGAACCTGGTGGAGGCACAACGAACCCGCTAGTGGGGGTCACCGTAAATAAACCTGAGGACCTATCGGGAGTCGGTAATGTAGAGATCATGGATTCTATTGTGATGTAGTGCTGCCACCGGTCGACCGAATGGATCATTAAGTTAAAGTAGTTCCTCGCGCAGGACTACATCATTTACTCCAGCCTTTAAAGGCCAATTCGTTAGAACGGCGGCAAACTTTTCAAACTGCTTTCTCATTCATGAGAGATGAGATGAAAGTACTTGGTGAAGTGGGAGTTTTTTGATGGAACACCAGTGTGTTTGATTAATTAATTTTTATGGGACATTGAGGTGAGTTGTTTTTTTTTTTTGCCTCCTAACGAGTAGAGGATCCTGCGGCCACTGATACCCGCCCCCTGGCCACGCCCACTGATCCGACGAGAGAGTGGGCAGCCATAACTAAGGAAAATGTCGTTAACTCTGTTAGATGGCGCTACTGACACTTTATTATTTCAATGAATGGACGGGATTGTTATCAGTTCACCTGATGATCGTTTTAACTTCAACACAAACATGTGGAGCTCACAATTGATACGTCCATGAGGATACCTAAGGGCGACTCTCCTCTTTCGGAAAATATTTTTTTCCAACTCCGTTATGCATGACAGTTCGACCATGCTCTCGATTGCAAGATACTCATGTACCTTTTTGCTATGAATAATTTAATTATACTCGTTTGAATACAATGGAACTGGGACCTATTCAGTGCAGAAACGTCTAGCGATTCCTCTCGGTGAAAAAAAAAATTCACAATGCGCTGAGGAAAGAAGTCGTAAGGATCCGGGTTTTTCTCAGGATCGAAGACGTTTATGTATTAATCAACAACCAGCAATGGCTGAAGGACTGTAAATAATTTTACCCCGATTTTTTTTTCAACTTCTTAATTGCGCAAATGTACGAAAATGGGCAGTGGGTGCTCGTGACGGGAATATCCACCAAGGATCAACCAAACACGGGTGAGCAAAATATTTTTCCAATGTATCACTCTACCTCTTTCGCTCGTCCTTTCGCACGAGTTTCGCATTAATCCGATGGTTCTTCTACCCAGTGGCTTCATGATCTTGGTGACTTATAAGATACCAAGCACCAAGTTTAGGTCGAACAGGATCTCCTCTCGTAATAACCGAATGGCATGTGGTCTATTTGGTTTTTCGCGGGACAGTGGAAGGAGTCCTGAGATCCATCGAGGTTAAATCATCAGGATTGGTGATTGCTGAGACGAGAATCAGCCGCCGGCGCACCAGACAAACGAGAATTACAGCTATTACGTGCGAATGAACGCTCTTAGATCGTTGAGTCTTTTGCCCAGTGGCTATGTGCGATCCGCGGCTTGTGCCCTATCGATTCCCCGCTATTCTGATGTACATGTGCATATATATACCTTAAACAGGGTTGTTATCTTCGGAATGGCCTGTTACCGAAGATTGCACCAGGTGATCACCAGATGCTGATGCCATTTTATTGAGACGAGTTGGTTCTTCCAGGGAGATGTGTCAATTACCAATGGATGAGACACTCCGGAATTTTATTCTCTCAGTTGATTCACGTGACGGATGGCAATGTCAAATTGCTCAGCGATTTCACTTACGGATTCCAATTTTTATATTGAATTTCGGTTTTTTTTTTTAGACCGCCGGTGTGGAATAACTTGGAATGGTGATCATTCCACTGTCCCAACCCGGAAGATCCCGTGAATTGTGTCATGCCAACTTCGTCAATTTCCATAAACGCTACGCTATGGAATCGTTCTCCGTCTGCACAAGATCACACGGAGATTGAAACTCAAGGGATTTATATAGTTATCGCGATGGCACTGCCGTTTCTCGTATGCTCGCACAATGTCTCCACCGACCTGGAAACTCTACTCCACGATTTATCACATTGCGTTTATGAATGTTGTCTTCGGGACTAAGAATAGGAATGGCGTGACAGGCGGGTAATAAATAAAAAAGAAAATATTTAACCAGATTTTCGAGGCTCACAAATACCAGTGGTTTGAATTTTTTTTTTTTTCTTTCAACTAGTATCTCTCGTCACTCTTCACTCGCGACTCGTATGAAGAACCGACGGCAACTGTCGTTATTTCTCAAAACATCTGGCCGCGGGAGAAATTTTTCGGCGATGAGTGACAAAAAGAAAACAAAAATAGGGAAAATAGAGAGTGGAAAAAAAGGGAAAGTGCGGATAATCTACTGGACCTTTTTTTATGGCCGATGGGTGCATTGAGATTCTTTTTTTTTTCGACGTTTACGGTCAAGGGGAATCTGAGAATTGGCTATGAAAATTTCTCTTTACCTGCAGTGCATCCTGACGGGTAGTTTCTCGAAAGAGCCATCGTAAAACAGTCCCTGGTATTTCCTCGATGCGAAGGGTAGCAATGAGCATCGTAAAAAAGTCCGACGTTTCACTTTTTGCCTCCCCACCCTTGTGCACCAATCCCCAGAGGTTTGGGTAGTGCGGAAAGAAATGAAATAAAGAAACCAGAGTTGAAGTCACGGGTGTGAGTTTTTGTGCGTTGCGTGATGCGGATGTACTTGATCTTGCGGAGAGATCGCGAGGAATGATCGTAAATTTGATAAACGAATCGTGCAGCGTTGATTAATGTCCCTTCAGCGACTCGCGGCCACTTGAATTTTTCTGGCACAAGTGTGGGAAGAAAACAACAACAATCCTGGAAAAGCCGAAAAAAATCTTCAAGCCAAATCCCTTCACCACTTGATCAAAGATATTCGGAATGATTTTCGTTCAATGACTAGAACGTCTTCCCCCAGAAATTGAAAAGAAATTCGAAATTCCCATGAACCCTAAGCGAATTATAACTCCATTTACCCGACGGTGAACACGGCATACTGTATCAAACCCATGCATCAAGCTGACGTGGATTGGTCAAGGGAGCGCAATTTACCCCCCGCTGAAAGTCCATACCTCTACGCACTATAATTCGTTGTTTATTCTCGATGCTATTTATTTATCGAGGCAGGCTGTCATGGAGCCGCCGGCAAATATGGAAAAAGAAAGCACTGATCCATCTATCCCGTACACTTGGAGTGCAAAGAGCTCTCACCCCTCTGCATCTCGAAAGATATCTTTCGACGGTATATCTAATGAGGCTAAACCGCGCGCGAGCGTGTACCTTCATAATTCCCCAAGTTATTCCATTCGCGTGCGCAAGCACGCTCTCGTTTAACACGTACCTAAAAAGAGATAGTTCTCTCTGGCCGACGGTTCGTTATACGTTTAACGCTGAAATTCTGTAGATTCGTGATTCAACTGGGACTTGACTACTCGCTTCTACTTGATTACCTCGAGTTGAGTCTTTCCGTTTTTGTCTGACCGCAACCGCAAGTGCTAAGTTTAAAAAACTCGAGTGATACTGCGGTCTGTACAGTATCTTCAATTCAAGGCCATGAATTTGTCTAGAACCCTTTGAACCCTTTGTTTAACCCTTGATTTGACCGCAGTTTAACCTCTGAAGACTTTATTTAGAGGTCAATAATCGAGGGATTTGACCTTCAAATACTACTGTTTAAACTTGTTGTGAGGGTGATAGATTGGGTGACATTGCTGAAGGACAAATTGACGGTTTGACTATCTTGAAGGTCAAAGTATTTGAAGGTCAAAGGGGGGCTTGATTAATAGTATAAGTTTGAATGACTCACCTTAATATAGCTGTGTACATTGTGGTGCTAGCAGTGGATGGTGTTGATTGGCATTTGGGTGATCAGGGGGGCTCCGGTGAAGGGCGTACCCCTAGTTACCCCCGTCGGGTCCTCCACCCCCTTGTTGATGGGCAACGGCCGCTGCTGCTGCTGCTTTTTGCGCTTGTGCCTGCTTCTCCTGCTCATTCAATTCTTTGATCGCCTGGATCTCCTTCTTCAGCTTCATTCGGCGATTTTGAAACCAAATTTTTATTTGTCTTTCCGTCAAGCACAGCGCATGCGCCATCTCGATCCGCCTCCGCCTTGTGAGGTAGTGATTCGTGTGAAATTCTTTCTCCAGCTCCAGTGTTTGATAACGGGTGTACGTCTGACGGCCACGTCGACGCAAGCCATTTGCACCTGGAGCAAATTTTTCAGGGAGCATTAGTTACGAATGATAAGTACATCGCCACTTTTTTTTTTCTCTCATTGAAATTTTTTTTTATGGAACTGGTATATAACAGCGTCCACCGACAAGTTTTGAAATTAATTGGCCTTCGAATTCCAGTCGTGTACGAGCCAAAAATAATTGACGCACCAAAACTGGAAGCTTAATCTGCCACCGTTGAATACCAATTCGCGATAACGAATGGCTAATTAAGAACATCAATTAACGAGGAATTCGCATCAAAAGAATGTAACGATTCTTATAAATTAGAGTGAGGGATGGCGATGGAAATGAGGGAATAGGGGAAGAAAGAAAAAAAATCGTGCAGGGAAAAAAGCCAGAGTGCAGCCGAAATATGGAGTTGGGGTTGAGGAAAATCCAGTGGCTGGGATATAGGGAGTTGAACAGCCACTTGGGTGCTGTAGTGGAATAAGACCCGTCGGGGGGCGCAAGTTCGCCTTATCGGCCGTTACTGCCTCGTAAAACGCTCGTTTCACCTCTATACTGGCATTGCTTTTCCCCTGTCTCACTTTCCTACAATATCCACCCTGAAGACGCTGTTGGCTTCACAGTAACACGTACTTGCCACTTCCCACTTGCTACTTGCCATTTGCCATTTGCCATTTGCCACTTGGCATCTTGAATTTTGTCCTTTACCCCCAAAAAAATTATCTCAATTCTCAATAAATACAAAACTATTTGTTCATCGAGTTGACATGCAATGACTCCAATATTTTCTGAGGACAACATAATGAAGAATTTATTTATTCTCAATGACAAAAATAATCCCATCCCTCGAAAATACCATAAACCAACAAATATCACACGAATTAAGCCCATTAACCATCGACATGATAAACCGTCGGCGAAATCGAGTCATAAAATTCCCAGCGACTGAAAAAAAAAATACAACAAGCCAGGGCTAGATGATGAACAATTGGATGGACGTAAACGTGACTGGTCCGGATGATTCGTGATTGCGATGCCAAACCGTTTCTCTCCAAAATTTTCGCTCACACCCACACGAGAATTATTCCCCCGCAATAAACGCGTCATATTTACAATCCTATCACCGACAACTATCTGTTATTGGCAGCGGTGTGGGTTAAAAAAAATACATACCGGAGAAAATAGTGAAGTTTGTATCATGTTTATTATCGCGACGTAATCAACTGGACCTGGCGCCCAACTCGTATCCCTCATCTGGGGCTTTTCCTCCAGCCATTCTACTCATTCTCTATTCTACCACTGGTTGGCTGCCATGATTCTCATTCCAAGTTGTCATGCCCCGGTGTTCCTCGGGGGTGGTGGGGCCTCGAGTTATGGGCCAACGTTTATAAGGGTTATTTGTCAACCCCCCCGGTTATACTCTTTTCCTAGAAGCACCTCCCGAGGGCCACGTGCTATAGACTTTACGTATAAATAAAGGAGGAGGGCTTCCCCCAATTAAGCCACCCCCATACGTCTCGGTAAAGTAGAAAATGTGACAGAACGGGAAGATCATTTTTTCTCATAATGGCGCTTCATTTCTTCGTCTCCATTTTTTTCTCCAAAAAAACCCACGCACACGTGAATTTTCAATTAATTCCCCAATATTTATTTATTATAAATTCAGAAAATTATGGGGATAAGACCTTGAAAAATAAATACGGGTGGGTGTTTAACCGGGGGATGGACTAAATTTAATGGTAAGTTCAGTAAAAGGGTGAGAGGGGGTGGGATGGGGTGGGATGGGGTGGGATGGAGTGGGATGGAATGCGAAGGGTAAGAAAATGGTGTGTAGGAGGTACCCAGTACATCCAGGGAAAATATTCCCTGCCTCCCGGGCATTTCTTGAGAAATACCGGGAGCTTTTTCAAACCCTCACACCCCCGGAATATCTCTGGGGGATGAAGCATTCTCACACGCAATTGCATAAGAAATTTTCTAATTCTTCTCTCAGTTATTTATTACCCTTCGGTTCGATCTTGGGGTTTGGAAAGTAGTACGGGGAATCCCCGGCTGCTGCCAAGTTTAATAAGAACAGCCAATACGCTGATTGCTACTGCCTTCAGTATAACTCTCACAATTCGCAAAAAATATCCCTCTGGCTTCCCGGGGATGACTGCGAGTCAAACGGGCCCGCGATCATATGCGAGAACCAATCAAATCAGGGTAAGTGAATTGCTCAGAGAAAACCCGATTCACCGCAAGGAATTTATCTTCGGGATCGGAATTGTTGAAGCTTTCTCAGGGTTATTGTGCAGAGAACATGCATCATTTGAGGAGTACCAATTTGCAAGGAACGTCGAAGAAGGGGGGAGAAAGGGATGGAGGGGATGAACGGATAGAATTGATGAAGATTTTTGGGTGAATGCACTGATAAAGCCGTCGATCACTCTAACCCCAGACATGATTCCCCACCAGAGACATCGCATTCTTTTAAACATCAAACCGGAAGTAGTCGACCTGCCCCTGAGAAGAGTCTCCCGTTCTTGTATTTCGCACGAGTGGGTGTTCCATTTCACGTATTTATGGTGGACTTCGTCATCCCCCGGAAAACCCAAAACACCCTCACCCCATCGCATTTCTCACCTCCCAAGAGCTTTAAAGCTCTGTACGCCTTCATTTCGCTCGTTAACCAGCCACCATATTTCCTATTACCTAACCCGAGTTATTAATTAGATGTGACTAATGGCATCCAGCTGTGGCACAAGACAGCGTTTTCCCTCTTTTCCCGATTTTTTTTCAGTTTTTTCCGTATCAACTGGAAAGTTTCTTCGTGTTACTTTCCATCTTTCCTGGCAACCCTCGGGCTTTAAAATGAAAGGAGGAAGAAAAGGGCGAGGTGGAGGGAATGGAGGCTGTAACTCACGCCCCCGAGAGGATTACCTCGGCCCCCCCTCCGGGGGGGTGGAACGGGGGGAACAAGGGGGGGTGTACTGGCAACTTGAGCTACGGGCTATGTAGTCTTTCTGCGTAGCTACGCGTTTCTCATACCAAATGTCTCCGACCCGTACTTGCGTATACTTTGGCCCCACGTTTCACTTGTATATTGCAGTTGTATTGCCGTGGGGACAGAAATACCGGGAAAGGGGTTCAGTTCTTCCAGAGTTTACGGGTAATAAGACAGGGGAGAGGAATTATCGCAATTAGGGAGAGATTCGGGAATGGCATTAATTGAGATTAAAAGTTGAATGAGGAATTTGGATTTTTTTTTTACTGGGGTGTTACGAATTTTTGGGACTGAGTGGAAATATTGGGGAAATGAAGTTGAGGATTTTTTGGGTTCGTTGGGTCTGATGTGATTCGAAAGTTTTTTTTTTATTGTCCCGCGTAAAATTAATGATAATTTATTTTTTTTCGGCAAGTGTAGGTATCAGGGAGCCATTTTTTTTTTTGAGAAAAATTTTTGAAAATCATCGCGGTGTGGGCTGGAATAATTATTTGTTGAAGAAAGTAGAAATCTTGATATTGTGTGCAGCAATTACCGATTATACGGAATTTCCACGTTTTATGGCGTCAGGGGAATAATTCGCCTTAATTTTTTGGGCCCGACCGGATGATTTTGCGATCGTGGGAATGATGGCATGGGGAAAAGCTCCGGAGGGCAAATCGAGCCTCGAAGTTACGTGACGTGAGCAAGAATGTCGCCGATCGCCGAGGGTTTGCCTTAAGAAGAACGAATGTAACTCCTGAATAAGATATCGCCTCTGCCTTCCTCTTTTCCCTGAAACCCCAAGATTTTAAATCTGAATTCAGTTTAAATCCCCAAACAGCCCCTCTCGCATGAAAAAAACATGAAAAACAATTTTTGAAAAAAAAAAAAACCCGACAATTATCAGATTTTCATCTGAAATTTTCATTGTCCCCCGGAAAATCGAAAAGCGGACATGACATTCCATCTCAAACCCCGAATTAAAATTCCCCCATCGACAAAAACAGGAAAACAAGTCATTATCAAAAGAGTCCCAGTCCCAAATATATTTCGAAAAATCCCAAACCGACGCGTTGAAGTCCCCCAAAAAAAAACCCCCAGAGGATTGGGCCCCGAGGTTAAAAAAAAACGTCGAGACGGTCAGATGGCATGCAAAAGAGGCTTTTTTCCCCTCCCAACTTGCAAGCCGGTTGTAAGGCGACACCTCGCTCCACCAAATCTCCTTTTACCCCACCCTACCCCCCTCCGACCCCCCCTTTACCATCCTATTGCGATGATTTCCCACTCGGAGTATCGGGAATCGTTTTATTTCAACTTTTTTCTCCCTTTTTTTTCTTATTTTTCCCCCTCGCAAAATTTTAGATTCACCGCACGACCCACCGTACACAGCCTCACGAATCTCCTCAGGGTAGGAGAAGGGGGGAGGGGGAGGAGGGGGTTAACAAAACATGGCACGGCAGTTCGATACGCAGGTGGGCAAAACCACCACCCCCTTGACACCCCCCGTAACGAAACCAAATCGTTCGTCTTACTTACTCTGGGTTCACGTGAGGGGACAAGGGGGCCTGGGGGTGGACGGGGGTCTGGTGAAGAGGGAAAGAAGGGGGGGTATAACACACACGTAAGATGGTGGAGGGAAAAGAAGACACGGCAGTGGACATGCACGCATATACGAGGAACGAGCGAATGATATACTTCGGTCACGGAACGGACACGATCCGGGGCCCAACCTTCCTCGGGGCCATATATCAGCGTCCCAAAAGGAATTCCAGAATATATTTTACGTATGGTTTATTGTCGCCTCGTGTTTTATAATGTTAATGCCTCGGGGAGTGGGAGGAATTCAATGTTTTTTCATTTTCCTGGGTGATGGAAAAATATTATTCTTTTTTCAATCATGATCTCATACTAAATTTTAATTTTAGAATCAAAATTATTATGTTGATATAATCCCATGAATCATCGTGGGGAAACAATTATTATAATTGAAATACTAAATGATGAAATAATAATATCATTGCAATAAAATTTGATTCGAATTCTGATGAAGAAAAATGAAAAATATTTATGCATGTATTTTTTTTTTTAAGTATTTTGGAAAAAAATATTGCGGTGCATTTCTTTGTTATTTTCCGTCATTTTTTGTTGTATGTTAAATTTGACTGGATCGAAAAAGCTCTAAATACCCATAATTTAGCGGAGAGTACGAGAAAATTATGGAGAAGAGTTTATGAAGGTCAAATGCATTGAGTATGACCAACACGGTGTTTTCATGGCATTTATTCCGATGAGATAATGTACGTAAATGCATAATGTATACACGTTCGACGTCTGCGTTCTCGAGTAATGACTTAACTTGTACCAGTTAACAAGTATCAGCCAGATGATTTGATAATTCACTGCGCGGTACGTGTGATGAGACATTGAATCCAATGGAGAGGAAAAAAAAAAAAAAATCATCAATCAAGCTCTCAACTTTCTAATCGTCCCCTCATTTGGTGGCTCGTTTGCCCTATTGCTAGAGAGTGTGTTAAGGGCAGGACCTGGGGACCCCCTGGGCCCCGACGGGCCCCAATCGGTCCCAATGCGCTTGACCGGGTGGTGGGGAGAGCCGGTTCCCAACCCGAGACGACGCCATCACGCGTTCAACTGCGAGAGATTATTATTACTTCAAGTGGCAACGGAAATTTCAATTTTTGGGACTTTTTGGAAATTGAAAAAAATATTTTACACGTTTTTATTCTCATGGGAGAATAACAGAATGACGAAAAAAAAATTCGGTACATTTTTTGATGAATGTGGTTTCCACATTCAGTTATTATAAATAAATAATTGAATTTATGGAAATTGAAATTAAAATTGGGACCCTCAATTTTTATGGAGAATTTAAAATCAATTTAAAAAATCGTTAATTAACAATTTAAAATGAATAATTAAAAAGTAAACAAAATATTTCTGAATATTTCATAAAGATTGTTATTCCCCTCGAATTAATTATTATTGCAAAAAAAAAATAATCGGAATGAAATCACGATTTTAAATGAAAAAAATTGAATTATTATTTTTTGTCTCTAATGACTCATTACACGTACAATTAAATCCCTCGAAACAATTTCATTCCCCGGAATATTTCAATCACTATCGATACCACCTAAAGAGAAACACCGAAGTTTATTCGCAAACGGCGCTCGTTAATAAACGCCACAGAATGAAAAGAAAGAACGTGCAGAAAGGAGAACTTGAATAAACAAAAAGAAAAGCAAAAAAAAAAGAAAAAAAAAAATCTCCACAGCCCCCCATTACTCAAACATGCTCTGTACCATAGTGTGGGTGTACGTGCTGTTCGCAGATGCAGATGTGCAGAATCGGTATGACTGTGTGTAAATACCCATCTACGTACACGTCTGCCCACATTTGTGGTGCTATCCCTTTCTTTCGCTCGAGCCTCATGATTATTCCGCTCCGTGCGAAAATAATAATGAACTCTCATAAATATCCAGTCAAAAGTTTTTGGCTCGAACTAGTTCCGCTACTTCATTCCCCGATCTTCTATATATTCGAGGGAAAATAGTGGGGTAGATCTGCGATGATACGCGCCAGGTAGCTGCCAAAAATGTTTTGGTGGGTAACTTTTTGGATATTTAAACAGCAAATCCCGGTCAGGGACGAGTCTTCTTCATTTTCTATTCAAATTCACCCCATTGTTGCTAAAATATGTATAAACTTTTGCTAGATTCTCACACATTGAAAAATCGGAAATGGAAAATCGGAAAAGTTTTGGATTGAGTGAGGGAAAGTGCCAGAAATACGTACACGGTGAAAATATTTGAACAGGACACGACGAGAAGACGATGGTGGATGGTTCATTGGGACCGGAGAAGATGGAGGTGGACCTTTTGGGAGGGATGGGTGAGAAGGAAGCTGGGGGGAGGGCTCAACCGCAGGACCGGTGTTGGAATAAATATGTTGTGCGGTCGACCACGAGCAAGACCTTTCCACATGGCTCACTTAATTCACTTTATACTTTCAAACAATCATCCGGCAACAGAATTTGAATCATAGAATATTGCTGGGTTGAAACTCCGTGCCTTAGGTTATTACCGTAATGGAATTAGCATGGGTTTTTTCCCAGAATTTATAGTCTTCGCAGAACCGAGGGTCAAATGGGTAAAATACGTGAATAAACTATTTTTTTTATCCAATTTTCAATGCCTGCAGATGTAAAAATTAATTTTCAACAATATTCACTTTCGATATCAATTTAAACTCCAATTTTTCTCTCATTACATGAGTTCTTTTTCTTCAGGCACGATTACCTGATGATTAACCAATTAAACAATCATAAATGATTGTTTCAATTCCAACAATTACAAATAAATATTGAACAGCGAAAATTGTCTTAACGTTATCAAACCAAGAGGTTCCCGAATCTCCGTGAAATCTTCCGTCTAAAATTAATCAAAATACTTGACTCCCCTCCAAATACATCCACAATTTTCCAAAATTCCCAGTACCCACAAAACGAATCAGTTGATTCGGTTTAGTTACAGGTTGGTTGTTTCTCCATGGAAGACGAACGAGCTGCGGCACGGCACGAGATCTTATCCACCCGCGGCACCGGCCACTGAATCATCCGCTTTGAATAGCTACCCCTCTCCTCAACTCCCTATATTATATACCCACATTGTATATAGAAGACCAAAGGTACTGGAGAAATTCACCTACGAAGCCACGATATAATCCCAGTGCTCACATATGTACAAATACGTATACACAGGATTGTATGAAATGCGTTACACCAAAAGCTCTACCAATAAATTACCCCAACACACCGGGATGTCACACGGGGCGTTGGGGTGGGTACTGAGGGGTGGGGGGTCCATGGGGCGGTTGGGGGGGAGGAAGGGGTGAGGAGGGGTAAAAGCGGCAAAAAGGAGTGAGAAACGCTTTGCTTTTACCTGGGCCAGACAACTATACCAGGAGAAACCCCACCTACACATGACTTACAAGTTAACGATAACGCACAGCTACCAGAGTCTTAATCAGCATAAATCATACCGACAATGCAGCAAGCCAACGTGTGTATAGCCCTCTCTCGGGCGCTTCTCTGAATCCCCACGTGGAATTACAGTGTGCAATCCCTGACATGGAACTACGTCGCCCTCTTCTGGAAATTATCGATGCCCTGTCTCTGTGATCTCGATTGTTTATTGTTGGTTGTAATACAATCGGCCAATTGTATCGCCGAAAATGGGAAGAGGGTTATTAAATGATTTTTTTGGGTGGTGGGATGAATATTTGGGTTCAAGGCCATCGGGGAAACGGTAGTACGTAGGTACGTGATGTTTTGAGAGTAATTGAAAACTATTCATTATTTTTTAATTAGAATTTTTGAATTTGAGTTCGGGGAATCCCACGTTTTTCTAATCATTTTATTTTGATTGAGGATTTTTTGGGAATGGGGATTTATTGAAAATTTTTTTGAAGAATTTGGGAATTGATTTTTTTTTTTCTTTCGGCATTGTGACAATTGGCCATTTAATTAGATTTTGTAATGAGAAATTGCATGAACACATCGTGACGAGGGTAAATATTTTTTTAATCGAACCATGTGGATCATCGTTAATTAACTCGATGGATCAAGATTAAACTGATAGACTCACGGTTAATGAATTTTAATATGCGCATTAATTAACGATTACCGTGTAACGCCGGTCGCGTGTGCCTAAGTAATTTAATGGTGGATTTTTAAAATGGCGGGAGAAAAGAGGGCCGAAGATATCAGTGGCTGGTGCGATTAAAGTAAGAGCGGTCAATAATCAGGAGCGAGTGTTTTGAATTTCATGGAATATTTTGAATCAGGGGGGAGGAGGAAGGGGTCGGGTGCTTTTTCATTCGCTATATCATTATGGACTCGATCGAGTCGGGGTCTCAGTCCAGAAATCGAACGGGAGTTTAATTAAAGTCGATAGGTAACTGGGGAAATGCCTTCGAGAGTTAATAAAGGGGTATTGACGAGAGTTCAGTGGTTCTGGTGGTGGAATTTCTGAAGATGGCGCTGTTCGGGGATGCTGTTACACCCAGAGGTAACTCGTAAATTTATTCAATTGCCCACTGTTTGGAAATTACTCTTGAAATTTTCATCAACGGCTAATTTATGGTAAATTTAATAACAGAGAATATTTAATATTCACTCATTAACAGAAAAACGTTAATAACGAGTGAGTAAATAATAATAATAAGATTACAATAAAAATGAGATTTTCAATAATTCATATCTCTGAAGATTATAAAGATTATGATAAATAATTAAACAATTATTAATCTGTATTATAAATATTTAAATCCTTTTCTCCTGCGGTTATTAATTCAATTAAAAAGGGAATATTAATTATAAAATTGTAAATTACACGGGCAATTAAAGCGAAATTATTTAATTAAATTCCCTATTTTCATCAATTTATTTAAACATTGTAAAAATAATATACATTGAACTCCATCTCCCTGAAAACCATCTCCTCCATTTTATTCCCCCAACACTCACTTATTCCGCAATTCCCATCCTCCATTTTTTCCCCCACATGTTTTAATACATCATATGGAACTTTAAAATCCTCGACGAGATGCGAAACCCGTAATTGTAAACATTGGATTAATGCAAATGCCCGCTTAAAAGCTTAATTGCTTTTGATAAAGTACGAGAGGAAAACGCGTTGGGAGGGGATGTGGGGGGGGAGAGTGAAGATGGGGTGAGTTTTGGGATAAGAGTGAAGATAGGGGGTGGCAAGAGGGCGGTGGGGCGATGGGGGGGCAGGGGGCTGGAGGTATTGGAAGCGATGAGGCGGCAAGGGGGTGGGGTAGGAGGGAGAAAGGGGGAGGCTGGTGGCATTAAATTCAAATGCATGTAAATTCATTCAAATTTATGAGAAATAGGTGGACGTGGAGCACTTACAGGAAAAGAGGGAAATAAAAATTAGTCCCCGCAGACCGAACCCCGCGCGCGCGACCAAACTCCATCTTTTCTCCTATTTTTCTCTCCATCTTCCTCCAGTGCATCCACTCGCTCCATAAACCCGCGTCTCTCGTTTCTCTTCGTTTTAATTTCTCTCTCTCTCTCTCTCTTGCCCAGGGTTTTTTTTTAATGTTTTTTTTTTATTTCACCGGCGCCATGTTGCGGACGAGATTGGGCGCGACGCTGTGGAACCCATACATGAGCGTCTCTAACTTTCTCGTGAGAACTATTGAGTAAGACTTTTATCACTCGCGATGTAAAAAATGGGAATCGTACGAAAACCTCTTCGGGTGATGGGTTTATCTTCGGGGAATAGGAGGAAATTCGGGGGTTCGGTAATTCTCATTCTGATTTTTTTTATTCATTTTTTTCTTTTCGGGGAATCGGTACTGTTGGGGGTTCGGATTTTGCCCGTGAGATGATTTATGGCGGGGGATAGATCATAAATGGAGACGTCAAGTGTGCGAACCTACCGGGGGACCTATCGGGTGGGGAAAAATATTTTCTGACAGGTTGTGGGGATTTTATCGGAGTACCTTCTGACTTCTCTGATTTGGAGAGAGAAAAAGGAGAGAAAAGAGACAGTAGATCAATATTTCTCCAGGGATTTTTTGGGATTGATTGATCTTTTTTTGCCACAGATTATACCGGATTATTTATAAATATGTACACTGAAAAATTCGTAAACACGATCTTGGATACTACCGGAGGCATAATGTACGCACTACCAAGAATGCATCGTATCGCAACAGCGGAGGTATGTAATTACCCGGCGTAAAAGAGATAACACTCGATGTGAAACAAGTTTTTTTTATGGATTAACCGCAATGATCTTGTGGATCAGAGCGATTTCTGTGGCACACGTGCCTGCCTCCTCAAAACGTCCCAAAAAATTCTCGAATTTTCAGGAAATGCATTTTCACCCGAACTCTCCATTCACCAAATTTTCCATATCGATTTTTCCCAATTAACTAACCGAATGTCCACGATAAAAATGAAATAATGATTAATAATAAAATTTGAATAATATAAAAACGCGGGAAAAAAAAAATCGAAATAAAAGGTTCAATTCGCCATCTCTCGAAGGGTTATTGATTTTCCAGGTGATGAGCTGCATGTCGAGGGCCATCAATCGTCAATATGCTAAACAACTAGCCCATGAATTGTAACTCCTGATTGTATCATACTTCATGTTCTTCCTGTTGGCTGGGACCAATCCCCCGGTAGCCGACGGTTAAATACATCCCCCTGGTTTGCCCTATACCACGCTTGTCACCCCCTTCGTATTGTTCAGTAGCTAGATGATGTTTATGCCGATGTGAAAATCTACAGCACAATGTTGAACTCTAATTTAGCAGGTAATATAATCACAAAATGGTGGTGAGATGCGACCGAGCGGCGACTCCTCCGAGCAATTACCCCCCTCCCTCATGAAAAAGGGGGCCCCACCACATTTCTAAAACGAGTCGCGAGCCAACCAGTCGTTTCAACCTGTTCCGAAGGCATCATCCCCGGCTCAACAAGAATTGGATGGCTATACGCGAGCTGCTTAACTAAAAGTCTTCTTTCACAAATTGCCTGTTATTACTCACGTTACATTTATCGATGTAGCCATTATTTCTACCGATCGGTATCGTTTTTCACTCCGCCAACTTTAAATGACGATTACAACAATGAAATGATCATCGGGTGTTGCTGAAGATGACAGCGAAAAAATAAAACAAATTCATGATATTTTTTGCTGTGCAATAAAATCGGGAATAATTACTTCAATTTCCGAGAAAATATCACAGCATTATTTTTTTTTTTTCAGTGGATTAATCATTGGATTTATGATTTGATTTTAATTGAGAGTTAAAAATTTAATTTGAAGTCAAGGAAATTTTTATTATTCCCAGTTTTACCGGAAATTTACGGAATAATTCCCGAATTTTTTAAAATACCGGTAAAATTCTGTTCCCCAGACTCACATGTTAATTTTTCGTTCGCGGAATGCCATTTTACCCCAGAAATTGGCCAATCACGAGAGCACTCTAGCTTATCGTCACCGTCCAATCATAAACGCCGCTCCAGGGTAACATATCCGACGCCATCGCTCTCGCTTCAGCACCGAAGCGTAAAATCAATTTGCGACTCGGTGAATTCACCAAGGGAAATAATTTTAAAATAAAAACAACAACGTCAAAATTAGCTCGATAATCGAGGCGACTACAGCATGTATTTACGTAAATCTATATACAAATCTATATTTTTATAATGCCTTGTCTTTTCGTGCAGACAAGAGCCACTGGAACTCCGGGACAATGAGTATGCGTGCCGTACCTCACAAATTACCCACCTATTTACCGTCATTACGTTCATCGATTGCATCCATCCGCCCATCGCCACCCAGCCGGAGACTCGAATTACATTTGCGTCGTCATTAAAAACATTGATGAAGACGAAATGAATGTAAAAAATGGCAGAATAATTAAACTGGCTCGGGCATTTTGAGACCGGATTGCTCAGGTCTTCGAAGAGCAACGGCTTCATCACAAAAAAATGTGACTTTACTGAGGATAAGACATGTGCGGAGAATAGAAGTTTATCCGGTGAAATAAACGGGAGAAAAAAAAGGAATGGGGTAAAATAAAAGATGCCGATGGTCGAGGACGATGAGGAAAGGGCAACGCCAGGGAAGAGTGAAGCATCTGCACGATAAAGAAATGGGTAGACAGGGGAGAGGGCCGTGAGGGCCGTGAGGGCTTTGAGGGCCGGGGCACAAGGGGGTTGGGTGGCAAGCGGCGAAACGAGAAAAAGAGGGGATCCCAGGGGGGGCCCCCAGAGGGGGGATATCAAGAACGGACCTCCCAAGTCGCGGCGAGATGGCGGATCATCATCGTCGCATCATCCGTGAGCCGAATAACTCGCGATACCAAAAACCCATCGGTGAGGTTGTATAAATTTTTGGGAAATCGATTGCCGATTAATAATTCTCGGTAATCGATTTTTTTTTTATCGGTTATATTTTTATCGGAGATAACGGTGATACAGTGGAATTTGAAAATTCCCTTTTTTTTTTTCGTTTCCGGGGTTTAAATCGGCATGAATTTATGAGGATATTCTGGATTCTTCATGATTCGAATACATCTGTAATATTCAATTTTCGTAAAATGCCCCACTTTGGTTAAACCGAGCATTTGCGGGTAGCGACTACTTGGCACGCGATTCATATCATTTCCGCGATTTAAGACCACTTTAATCGTAATTAAGGAGATTTTTTTCATTGATTCATCGGATTTAGGGATTTTGTCTCGGGGGAGTTGACGAGTTCTTGCGCGTTGACTTCCGTCGGGGGTTGCAGACGTTGGATATTGGTACGGGATATTAATTTTGGGGATGTAAGAGATATCTCAAGGGTGGACTGTTTTGAGGGGCCCTGCAGGCGTGTGAGGTGGAGATAAGCCACTCTGTGCTCACGTTCCATTCGCCTCTCGTAATCGATTACTTGGGGTTGTGTTCATAGACCAGCTAATGAGGAGTTGTTATCCTCTTCGATGTGCGGGGAAACCAATCATTTTTATCTATTGATTATCTTTTTGGGTTGAGTGAAGCCGATAAATATTTTGAGTCAAGTTGAAAAATGAGTGAGTCAAGGTGATTATGCTACTTGATTCAATTAGATTTTTCAACTTCAAATAAATTTATCAACTTGATTCAAATGGATTTTTCAACTTGATTCAAACAAATTTTTCAACTTGAATCAAATAAATTTATCAACTTGACTCAAATGGATTTTTCAACTTGCCTCAATCCAATTTTTCAACTTGAATTAAATAAATTCATCAACTTGATTCAAATGGATTTTTCAACTTGACTAAAATAAAATCATCAACTCGATTCAAATAAATTCATCAACTTGATTCAAACAATTTATTCAATTTAAATCCAATCAAGCCGCCATCCAAAAATTCCCCAATCCCTGAAAATACTCCGGAAATGTTTCTCTTATTCAACACCGCGATGAATTTCCCATTATTATCTCCCAATAGCCAAAGCCCCGTAAAATTAAGAACACCGATAGGGAAACGGGCAATTTGTTATCCCTGAACTGGCAATATTTCCAGCAGCACACCTGATAAAGAGAGCATGAGTCAAATGGCAGGGGGGGTGGGCAGGGGGTGGTGGAGTTGGGGGTAAGGGGTCGAGAGAACATTGGTGTATGTTACAGAGTTTTGGGAGAGAAAAGCTATAGCTAACTAGCCATGAGGGATGTGCTGCGCATATGGCGACAGTGAATATACAGAGCATACACACAAATATACAGCGAGTGCGGTTGCAGTTCGATGGCAGCTCAATGCTTTACGAGTTTTCGGGTAAATTGGCGAATTGTAAGCCCGCCAGGAGAGCTAATCAGGGGAATTGTTGCGGATGTGGGCGGTTGTTACTCGAGAGTGGACTAGGTAACTCGATACTCTCAACCAGAAAGGTCTCGTTGGTCCTTGTCAAGGGTGGGATACAGCAGTTCCAGGAGTCTGGGCAATATTCATCTCCTCCCATCTCAATCTAAAAACACTTGTCTGTCCCCAGTGGAGTCTTTCCGTGATGATGGCGTACGGTCGACATCTGTCGCTGGTTTTCCGTCTCATCCAGACTCGAGATTATTCTGAATTCATGCCGCAGGCCGTAATTTTTGGGAAGGGCGTCTGGAGGTTCAACAAAAAGAGAGATCGCACTCTCATTTTGTGAGACCTTTTCTGATCGTGAAAAAATCTCCTGGAGAAAAAAATATTCAAGATGTATTATTGGAAAGTATTCGACAAAAAAGAGACCGAGAGAGATTGAATATTTTCGTTGAAAAAATTTTGTCTGGGAGATTTTCATTGAGGGGAACAACCCCTGGAACTTCTCCTGATGAACTCTTCAATGACGAGCTAGACCATCCGCTGGCAATCGATCGGTTTGGGCTGTTGTTAGGGCTCTGACGATCATCGCGTGCTGATAATACCTTATCACTCGGATAGACCGAAAAACCAGTTCGCGATAAGTGATCTTCTAGACTGAATCGCTGACTAGCTGATCCACCGATTTTCGTCGCAATTACATCCACACAACAAGAAATATTTCAGATACTCATCAGAAAGGTGATATGCACCTGCGCTGCGCCATCCGAATACGTCTTTATTAAGTTTTTCAATGTTTCCGGTGGTCATTGTTGCTGTCCGCTGGTAGCTTGACTCTCAAATAAACTCAGGAAGATGCAAAATCAAGATCCACGAGGGCTCGAGTCGTGGTCTTCGTGGTGATATCAGCAGCTCCAATCTCTCATGATGCATTCAGACCTTGAGTACTTCAAGTAGTCTCTCACGATGCAGCAGCATCACACGAACGAGACAGATGTGGAGCATCCAGGACAATAAATTTTGTCTGCTCTCGTTTGGACATCTCTCTGGCATCGCAGGTTAATGGCCTGTACCCCCAAGTCTCAGTTATTCGAGAAGCTGAGAAGTGTCCGCGTTAATTGGTATACGCGCGTGAGATTCTATCTCGTGATGGAAATATGAGGACAGAGGATCCAGGTGTTAACGGTTCGATATCGCTTCACCTAGGATAAGCTATCGAGTTTCATTCTCACGAGCCCCTCTCCGATTTTATTATATTTCGGGGATTATCGAATTATTTCATTTCTCTTCCGTTCATCTTATTTTTATTCTATTGCTGGTATGAATAGTTATAAATAATTTATTTCCCCTTCTCCGGAAAAATTAGGGGAAAATCCCGGAAAGGTGCTTTTTCTATCCTTGCAAATCCACCGGGAGGAAAAAAAAGTTTTATTGAACCCCCGAAGTTCGCCAGTTAATCAACCCCAAACCCCACGGTTTTTTTTTCTCGATCCGAACTCGAAATCAACCCCTCCCGAGTGGTTTATGATGGGTTTCCGAAACTTGGCTGTTATGTTTCTTGCTGTATGTTGTTCCTTGAGGAGTTACGCTGTGACGGGAGTTCTGGTAAACCCGAGTCCTCCCCACAGAGTAAATTCGCGTGGGGATAATCCAATAATGGCGCCGATCCAACGGCCATTTCATGGATCGAACGCCGGTGTCAGTTTATTGGCCAATACATCACCCGATCACCCACTAGGGCTTTGAGTCCTGTACAACCCCTCAAATTTCCCACTGTATGTTCAACTGTACCATCACGTATCACCGAATGTGTGGTTACACATTTCTCTTCCTCTCTCCCTGTCTCGCCGCACAGTCACGATTTCCCCTGGCTATCCTACTTTAATTACAACAGCTTGGCAAGGAAGATGCCTCCAGGATGGCAACCACAAGATATTGGAACAGCGCGGGTGCTTCTCGCTGGGATTTATTGGGTCCACTGGTGGCAGAGGGAAAACAATTCCACCCAAAATCTCCCCACGCTCCATTCAACAAAAATATCCCCGGAATTTTACCCAAAATTGCATGACCGGTTAATTGAAAATCTGATCCTTGACGATCAAAAACCCGAAAAATTCACGATGATGCGGAATAAAAAATACAAATGGCAGGCGGAAGCAGCAGAAACCAATTTCAGAAGTGGATTGCTGACTACAGAGTCTCATCCAATCGATGTGTGCACCGATAACGGCGTACGATCGGTATGCAAATCAATCCGCAACCCCGAGTGATTTACTCGTGTGCCGCAATTTGTTTAAGTGTACACTCGATTCGATTTGGGTTAAAGCAGCTATTGAAAATGGGGAGGGGATTTTCGCTCGAGGGCTGAAAGAGCCCCTCTTTGAGCAATCCCGAGGAGTAAAAGAATACAGTGTATCCTGGTGCGGGCGGATACACTCCTCTCCGAGTTGAAAATTTAAATATATAAGTAAAAGGATCTGGGTGGCGCAATCCGGAGAATAGCGTACGCCTTCTGCAGCTTGATTTGCCTTGCATGAAGCTTAAGACGAGAATGCGTTTCACGGTGCTAGTCCATCCTCATTTCTTTTTATTTCCCGTTGTCCGGGCATTTTTTCTCCCGTTGGCACTCATTTGGCCGCTCATTGACTTTTTGTCGTGACTAGTTGGCAGTGTTTACTCCTCTCCCTTCCATCAGTCTTACCCTTTCCGCAGGGTTACACTCTCAGACTCCACGTCGTCATGCCCTATCAAGATTACGTTCGAGTACCGGTATCTCATGCAAATGTGTATAATCAGATGGCAATTTTCTTCGAGGTCCTTTTCGTTATCATCGGAACAGCAGAGCTAACCTTAAATACCCGATCAATCTAGCCTTTTCCCGAGAAGGAACTCGATGTAACGCACACTCAGCAGCCAGAAACCACTCGAGTCATGATTTCTGGCTTTTGTATCACCGAGTGAAAGCCAGAAACAACGCCTTACAGTAATTGGACTGTGACCCTCTTTGACCGTAATCGTCCACCCTGACCCTTACCACCCGAGCCCCACCGAATGGCCACCATTTAATCTCCACCTATTAATTATTTCATCAGTGCTCAATCAGGTAAAACCTCTAACGACTCCGTGGAAAACTAAACGTTAATATGCACTGGCGATTCCAATTGAGATATCAAATGTCGGCGGCCCATTAACCCAAAACCTCGGACACCAGTGCAACACCGACACATGAAAACGCGTACGTAGAAAAAAAAAAATTCCCGATCTCCCTGTATAATCACTCCCCGAACGCACATTTATTATCGACAATTTAACAACTTCAACGATCGCACAGCAACGATCGTAAATATCGGCTACCGTGGGTACCGGAGAACGATCGTTGTCGCGATAGGGATGCACTAGATCAGCGGTTGCACGACTCGTTTGCGGGAGTAGGAGAGGACAATACAGCGGGTGGGTACAGAGGAGGGTGGTAAAGAGGGGGGGGTGGGTAACTGGCGAATGTACAGAGAGGTACACTTATATGCGGCACTGGCCCGTGGTGCATGGTGTGGCATGACGGCAGTAACTCCAGAATCCCAGGGCTTAAGCCCCGGCGCGAGATTCTACCGCCGAGGATCAGTTGGGGAAACTTCCCGTCGCGGCTTAAAGGCTTGGCGGTTGCTCCCTCTCTAACTCCTCTTCTATCGTTAGAGGGCCATCCAAACCGTTGGATCCTAACTTTTCGCCGTGTTAATGGGCGCAATATCATCACGCGCCACTCGCTATTTTTTCAATGGTTCTTTTCACTCCGGGGCACCTGGACCAGCTCTCCTGAGAGAACTCAATTTTTTTTTACGTGTTCCAGCCCTTTCTGCCCTCCTTCCGGGTCATTACTGCATTCACTTCCTTATAGAATCGAAGGAACACGGGAAACCACAGGAAAAACCAGGTCGGTACAGCAGGTTGATATATTATCGGCCTCTGTTCCACGGATAATTAAATTCACAACTTTCAGAACACTAGGATCGCAGTATTGATAAACCGCTCCAATTATTCGATTAAATTGATAGAGTTGTGACATTATCAGGCTATAATTAATTTGGAATGCAATGGATTGCGTAAATTAACAAATTCGTAAGTTCATGAAGTATTTGATTATGCAAGGGTACAAGCATTCACGTCACAGCGCACTCGATCGTTTCAATTAACAAGAACCAGGAGATTATGCACAATTGGCGCAACCCGTTTAATTAAGTTGCTGTGCTTATGGTGCTTGCACTTGGCCATTTTTACCTCTCACGCTTCAACACAATGAGCATCTGTTCCCCCCACAATTATATGACTCCATATTCAGTGCACTTCGCAGTTACTCCGGTGGAGAGTAAAAAGAAGATTCAGGTAAGAAGCCGGAATAAATACCCCGGGGGTTTATAACCGCAATAAGACGAAACTTCAAACTCGAAATGTTGGAAACTTGACTACTGCAGCCGTCCGAACCCTCATAAATTTCCTCCCTTTTATCCTCGATTTTTTTTTTCATCGCGCCTCGAGCCACTTGAGCGGCATCTAGGTCTGTGAAAGTTATGGAAACAATGTAGTGTTGCACTCGGTAAAAAGCCTGACGGAGAAAGTGGAAAAAGGACTTGAAGAATTTTTTGAGAAAGCTACTGTGCAGGAAGGAAGAGCCATCACTCCGTGAGTCCACTCGCAATACAGGACACCTCATTGTACTCAACGTCTTCATGAATTTTCACCCTCTGACATTATTCAAACCGGTGGGTGGAAGGGGGTGGGATATGTGGTGGACTCGGGAAGGGATGGAGGGTGGATGAAGCCTTCGCGAACCGTCAAGAACACGTGAAAATACGAGCCTGTCGGGCGACACGGAATTGCAGCGCTCGTTAATCCCGAATCTTTCAGCAAGTACACTCGTAAAACCTTCGGCTCGCCTCAGGGAGCCTATTCTCGACACTTGGGAATGTAATCCGTAAACGAATATTTGGTATTTCCTTGAGAACGCACACTTCCCAATACGAACGTCATTTCGTTAGTCTTACGATTCCCATCTCCAAATTTTTAGAATACTTGGAAGATCATGCGTTGAGACTCGGCCCCCAGGACTCTCCAGTTTTCTGGAGTCTCCACGGAAATTCATCATGAACTGGATTCACACGTGATTGCCCCATTATCGACGTCAACGAGAAGGCGAGAGGACGAGAGGACGAGAGAACGAAATAACGAGAGGACATAAAATTCTCCGAAAGCCCTCGATCATCGCCGATATCGATTCCGCCACACCTCACCTTCCTGCGCATTCCGCCATTTTGGAATAGATCCGACGGAGGAATAATACGACGGAGCCGTGGGCAAGCAGCATACCCCTCCGAGGACGAAAAGAAAAAACCAAAAAAGAAAAAAAAAAAAAAACAACAGGACGAAGTATAAATAATCGAAGAACGAAGCGATGGAGCCGAAAGAGCGGTCTTCGGGACCGAAACCCAATTAAGAAATGTTTTGTCCGCCGCAGGACGAGAGGGTAGATGGAATAAGAAAGCAAGGAACACACCGAGAAAGAGGAGCATCGCGGATAAAGAGTGCGGTATACAACCAAAGAAGGGATGCCCCGAGATGGTGTACGCCGAGGGCAATGTTCTCTGGTGAAAAAAGTTACAAAAGTTGGTGGGGGCAAGAGGACAGGAGTAGATATTCAACTGCATTTTGCGTCGCGTATTTATCGGATGGATATGGTGGATCATAGGCGTTTGAAACGGCAGCCGTTTGAGGGACCGAGCAAATTAGTAGCCGGCGCGTGATTGGTCTGTTACCGCCCTGGAACCCGTATATCGCAATGGAATGAGTAACTTTGGCAACACCATATGAAGAGAAATAAACCTGTGAACGATACCTTTTTCTCATCCCCCTCGCAATTTACTCACACGATATCTTCATGCCGAAATTTACGAGCAGATAATCATCGGGGGATTCCGCTGTTGTTTTTTAGTTAGCAAATTATTATTATTTATATTGAGAATAGGGGAGGAGGGGGAGGAGGGGGAGGAGGGGGAGGGAGGATCAATTAAATACGGAGGCAGTGCCGGTTGTGCCCATCGCAAATGACTCTATTATCGTAACCTGAATTTTAGGCCTGATGGAAATCAGGGAGAGAGTTTATCGCTCATCTATCTCTCTCACTCTCTCACCCTCTCCACCTCTCTTTGAGGAGCGATAAACCGGGGGTGAATGCACTGGAGATTGAGTCTTTAATCGATACACGCGCACTCCTTTATCGAGTACCCACCCCACCCCCTTTCCCCTGTCCAATCATCAACTAATCATTTATATTTATGTGTAATTGCAGAAGTGATCGGATTAAATCAATAGCCTTTTAGTCGTGAAAAATACCGGGTACTTCCCTCCGCCTCTTGATTTTTGTAATTAATGCATGGCGTGTTGAAAAGCACGGGAAAGGAAAAAAACTCTGGCGCATACTGCGTGGCAGCAATTAAATCATCAGTCCGTATAAGGATCCCCCTGGGTTCTCAGAAGCAAATGAAAGTCCGATGACTTTGACAGCCAATACTGGGAGACCATTTCATCCGAGAGGAACATGACATGTTAAGGGGATACCGGGGGAGTCCAGGGAAATCACCGTCACGGAACTCATGCTGCACGATTCTACTGTCTTTGGATCAAACCGGGCGGCCATTGGTTACCCTGAGACTTCCATGAAAATACCGTAAATCCTCTCTGAACCATCGATTTTATTTCTGACTTGAATCATCCCAACAAATCCACACGAATCCACACGAATCCACACTTTCCTCCAATGATATTTCAAGACAGAAATGACCGAGTCAAAAAATCGGTTTGAATAATTCGTAATTCAAGTTGAATCTTCGATTGCAGGTAATTGCAGGTACTCATTTCAGGACTCGAGTACAAAATTCCAAAGTCTGGTTGTACTACTGGACAAGGCTATTAGGCTATTACCGATATTCCAGTGATTAATCTCCGTCGATTACCGGTACAAAATTCCTCCCGGCCATTGTCAATACCAATAACAGATTACAGAATTTTTACGTTAATTTAATTCCTGATTAATGATACAACTGGTGTCTATGGGGTCCGGAGTTACGCAGATAAGTTGAGGCCTCGAGGGGGAGTGTACCACCGTTACCGATCGCGTGATCAACATTTACGCAATCGATTATTCCAGATTCAATACCGATGGCCGGATCGGCCCATGCCAGAATACGTGCTATTATTATTTTTTTTCTGATACTAATTCAGTGTATTGTTCCTACTCACTCGCTGGACCGTGTTATATACCCGCTTGTGAAATCATCAAGAGCTCTTACCTGAAACAAAAAAATATAATCTTCCTTGAAATCTCTGAAGAAAGAACCAGGAGGCAGTTTTTTTTTCAATAAAAAAATTAAATCCAATTGTGCAATTATTATTAAATAATTATCTCTTGAATAATTGAATTGACACTTGCAATTTTCGCGGAATTCTCCGCGGATTGCAAATTTTCAGGGGAGAAATGACAGTTAATGTTGAATAGTGTGATACTTGGCGATGAGTTTTGATACAGATATATTATTGTTTAGTGTCTAGGTTTTATCCACGGGATAAATATCCCGGTGCTTTAGCGACGTGTTTTTACGAGATCTCCGATTACCGCGTTTATAGTTTTTCTAAAGTGTATTACGTGCTGCAATTCAGGTGGCTTTTATAACGAGCCGACACAAGAAACATTCTTGAGTTATAAACCCCTCGTTGACTCGTTTTCGTGCCAGCGGCATGAGAATCATCGCTTAATTGCAGGTGTACTGAACTGTTGTCACGGCTTTTCCCCGCGATTGTTTTTTATCCGCGGACTTGCGACAATTTCAGTTCAACTGGCGAGAGCAATTCCATCCCTGGAATAAACGCCTGATGTTTCGGTGCAGGTGCACACCCAATGATGAATTCAATCGATGACCAATGATGCAGAAGGAACGCAACCTTTTTGGAGATGAGCAAGACCTGACGATCAACTTTGTAAAAAGTGGTCAGGATGGTGTGGAGGGAGGACATGATGCCCGTGGATTCGACAGTCTTTCTTTGGAGGTGAACCAATTCCCAGTGGTGCGACTCGATGGCCGTTTGAGGGTTTTAACGAAGCCGCTGAGTTCGGTGAGAAAAAGTTGGACGATCGGGAGAGTGAAGTGGAGAAGAACTCAGGAGAGAGCTAATGGGACGCAATTAAATGATTCGAGTCAAAGAGCGCCGCAGCATGCGTCCGCGGGAATGTCGAGAACTAGGAGATGCCGATGGTGAGGATGGGCATCAGGGTGGGCATCAAGGGGGGGGAAGGAAAGAGGCTGGCGGGTTCCATTGGACTCTAGAAAAATCTCGGCCATGTCCAATTCCATCTCATTAGCAAAGGGAAACGGCAGCTGATGCTTGTCTCTTGGTGGAGCGAGAGAGCTTCTCGCGCAAGAAGAAGCCTTCGGGAGCCATGTATGGAACCGGTCATCTCTCCCCCAGGTACCTCAGGTTCCCTCTGCATCCTCTCCCATCCTCTCCCATCCTCTCTCATCCTCTCTCATCCTCCATATGTACTTGGTGTCGTTTCATGTGTGTATGTACACACTCTCGTTGCCTCCTTGCATGGGAATCTCCAACTAAGACCTGGAACTTTTGACTTTGTTTCTTTTGGTATTGCCTTATCTTCCTTTATACCCACAAGTTCTCTGGCACGCTAGTACGTTGTCTCACTTGTTTCCTACCCGCTTTCATTATTTTTTTTTTTACTCTCCTGGTCTAACTGGTAAGGGTATACCGGGTAAATAAATACCGTGATATCTGTCTTTGTCTTTATCTCATTTTCTGGCTCACACTCCTTCATTCAGTATACCAGAAAACGAACGAGATTCTACGGATAAGACGCGCTCGTTCACAGCACCACCTGGTCTTGCTGCAAGTCCCTCGCTAGGAGTGATCAATGGCGCGAGATGGCAGAAGAAAGGCCACGGCAAATTCGCACGAATGTCAATATATCGAATTTCCGTGGGTTAAAAATGTCTTGTTCTACCGTTTTTGCGATTTATTACCAATTTATGCTCGTTAGGCCCACCGAATATGAAATTATGTCAATGATTCTTCTCCACGGAGAGAAATTTTCATTGAAAATTCGGACGAGAATCGGAAAAAATTATTGGGCTGCGCAGCCCGAGTAAAAATTTTTTTTTAAATTTCTGGAAAACTTTTCAGAATTTTTTTTTTTTTAATTTAGATGGGGTTTTCTATTCCGCGGAAAATTGAAGATAAGCCCAGTAAATTTTCTTGCCTTGCGCAGTAATTTTCCAGTAATGAGATCAGTAATTTTCCGTGGATATTTCCTCCCTGTCCTCGCCATCAATCAACAATTCTCGATTTCCCTCAATTTTTCAAAAACTCGAAAACCACCATCAACATCAAAAACTGACGCCATTATCCCCCTTCACCATTATCCCCTAAAACCCGTTTTCCGTAATTCAGACAAGCCCATAAAGACCACCATGTTTGATCTTTATCCCAGCTGAAACGATCTCGCAATTTTCCAGATAATTATTAATCGCCGATAAACACTTTAATGATGATAGTTTATCCACACGGAAGATTAACTATCCCGAGTGGATCGTGTTTGTATAAACAAAACCAATTTCACCGGGACAAACACAGAGTGGAAGGGAGGGAGGAAAAGGGAGGGGATAAACAATGCAGATAAATATTCTTTTAAAAGGAGAACAACATGAGATGTCGACGGTTTTCTCGACTGGGCGTACAGACGCCTTTAGTTTCCGCATCACGTTGCGGCAGTTTGAGATCGTACACGTCCTTCTATGGGGTATTGGATATGAGATATGAAGTCAAGCATGTGAGACTGGTTATTGGCTTTTCCTGGGGGCGCATTAATTTCACCCTGACGCCGTACGCACGTTTCTCTATTCGTATCAACGGATTATTGCATGTCCCTTGATATTTCGTGCAGCACGAAAAACAGAGTCGTTAAAATATACCGCATGTCGAATAATTAATGAGGGATTCGGATGATTTCATTCCGGTTAATGTCGAGTGTAAAACGTTTTTCAGGGGAAAATGGTGGACACGAGGGGCCACGGTAGGAGGTATACCGGTAGAATCGGTGGAATAAAGAGAAAAAAAAAAAAAATGAATCGAAGACTGAATTATCGGATTATTAATGCCGATCGCTTCATTAATGTGCGTTCCGTATGTTGGGGTGAAATATATATTTTTTTTTCACGCGGTGCAACATCCACTGGATATCCATAACCGCATAACTCCGAGCTGAGTTGAGAGGGAGAGGAGATATGGGAGGTGATCGGCCTCTTTCTTCTTACTCGCAGAGTTGTGAGAGATGGTGGGGAAAGAGGCCCTGCGGAATAAGATAAATAAAAGTTTGTTAAAAAAAAAAATGAGTAGAACTGGAGGAACTCGCGGGCACACGTTTCGTGGACACACATAGCTCTCGTGGCTTTGCCAGGGACGAGTTTATGCGATTTTTACACTCGATCTGATTTTTTGGCGGCGCGCCTCGGTCTCACGAGACAGATATATGTCCTACGGTGTACAAGAGACTCCGAGCGTATAAAGACATCGAGCCAGAGCCAACGAGAATTCCTCTTCCTCTTTATTCATGTGTTCTCTCTTGTGCAGTCAACATTTTTCTTTTTCAGTCTTCTTTCTCATCTTCTCTCTCTTCATCGGTACCAAAAATTCACTGGGGACTCTGTACCTGTATATTCTGGAGAAAGAATAGAAAAATAAGAGGAATCGTAAGGGGGAAAGGGCCTCGCCCATAACCGGTTCATTCTCCACGGGTTTCTTACACATCGGCCAACCCGGGGCCTTATATTCACTGCAGGTCCAACCGATATCGATGTACCAAGGGCCGGCGATAATAGACTCCCGCCCAGTTTCTCCACCAATACGTCACTTCCTCGATCTATTACGCACTACTTTCTCCCCTCTAATGAATCACAATCGATATTAATTTCAGACAAAAAAATCGGTTAATGAGATAAAAAATTATTCATTGAATTATTTAGAATGAAATATTATTTAGGTCTCCGGCGCTGAGAAACCGCCAAAAAATGAATCACAATTTTCCCATGGAGTATTTCCAAAAGTAATAAATACCCAGTGGTGCCAGGGCAATCTATAAATTGAGGCGTACATGCGTGAGTACTTGGCCCGGTGTACACGCATATTCATTCGTGTTTTGCTCATCTGGATGATTTTTTTTTTTATTTATCCAAAGTGTAATGTTAAATCCCGGGGTACTCTGAGTTAAAAGAGGAACAGCATCCACTCATCACGCGGCGTGTAGCCGGCTTTTACATAAGGCGAGCATGCCGGCATTGGCGGCAAGGGCCCAACGCTTTTACAACTCAATGCAAAGGGCTCCCTCGAGCCCTTCCCTTCGTCCTATTCGTGTTGTTATTCCCTTCACCTGGATGACTCCACCAGCCTATAGCGTGCACACCCGGTCTCAAGACATTGTTCGTACATTTATATGCTCTCTCTCCCTTTTTCCTCCCTCCTCCCACCACCACCCATCTCCTCCCACTTCATCCACCCTCTATGTACACCCGCTCATTCACATTTCATCCCGCTTGGGAATGAAACCCCGCGTGAGATGCTCGTACAAGTTCCCGTCGAACAGACGGAGATGGAAACGATGTATTACTCGCGAGATCCTCGTCCTCATGTTTTCTATCTCACTGGGGGCATGCCGCGTACCATATTTTATTTCACACTGGAATCTTAATTGAACTATACCTTCTCGTAATGATGATTTGTTCCGGGAGATTATACGAAAATTTTGAGAAACCGTTCTTGAGAATTCAGTCTTTAAATTTTTCGAATTTATTTATTACTCAACATTAAATTCAATTTTTCTTCAACATATTAATTGTTATCTATTGTTATCAATTGATATCAGCTATTTTCGATTTAATTTTTAATTTTTACTGGCAAAATTTTAAAGAATTGTTAACTATTTCTACCGCCATTTTGCGGGGGTATAGTTGTGGCAAGACCAGTTTGATTTTTTTTTTATATTCTTTTCTAGGGAGGAAGGGTAACTTTCAATTTTCCTCGGAGCCTCTGGGATAGTCCAGAAAATCGATTACCCGTACACGGCGAACGAATCCGTCGTTATCCAGTTATCCCGGGCGGTTCCCCAAATTGATTTCCAAGTTCTCGTAACGCCAAACCCAGAGGAAAAGATACCCTCTTATCTCCGTGAATCCCTCGATCCTTCTGTCCATTGTCCCATTGACTCCAACATACAGTGGCTTTCACTCTCTGAAAAACCTCTTCCCATTGCGTTCCCTATTTTATCCACTTTTTCCGCTCCTTTAACAAACTCTGAATGTCTACTTTCAGTTGTTTAGATCAATCTTTCAATTAGACGGTGATTTATCACCGGCTATATCACTTCTATTGTTGGGGGGAGAGACTGTTTGTGTACGTGGATTATTCACTCGTGGAAACAAGTGGAGACGGTTTATTCCGACGAAAGCGGAAAGAGTAACACACGACAAAGATACGGCGAGACGTGCATTGTAATTTTTAAAAAAAACCAGTCCACTGGACAAACCTCTGGTGACATACGGCTTCCAGGGTAATGAGATGAAAATACTACTTTCCAGCTTTTTCTACTCGGTATTTTACTGGTGAGGGAATCGTACCATTTCACTCCCTCTTTTCAGCGCAATGTGGCAATTTATATTTTAATTACTCCCAATCTTCTCCCACGCCTTTAAAACGCAGTTAAAATTCACCATGAAAATTATATTCATTTTTTATTCAATATTTTATTCTTGGGAATGTCAAAACTCTGAATGATTTTTATGGTTTTTTTGAAATTCAATTTTTTAACCGAGTAATTAATTTTTGTAATTTATGTTTGGAGTGATGAAATTTATAAATGGAGTTGGAAATACTCGATTGTCGGAATCAATCGATTTTAGTCGAGGAATAACTCAAGGCTTTATTTCACTCCGGAACAAACGCATGTGTCAGCCCCCGAGGCCAAGAGGTTTCATCGTTTCATGTCCCAGGAATCTTTATGTCTTCATTTGATGTTAATTTGCGTGGAGCTCACGTGTGACTGATTTACGCGGTACACACAGTCGTATTATCTAGTTGCATGAAATTGTTGCGTACATATCATCACTGAATTGCATCCCCGCAATTCAACATCTGTAAAGAGTGAATTTAAATGAAACTGTTCGTCACCCGCGGAATTTTATGCGATTTTATCCTCATCCCATCGAGATCAACGATCCGTCAGTGTAATAAATATATTAATTGTTTATTTAAAATTGTGATGACGCGGGGTCAGAGGCGAGATCGCACTTTTATAAAAATCTCGCGACATCAAATAATAATTCAATAAAAGCGCGTAAAACCGCGATAATCGGTTATGAAAATTAACATTATTGAAAGATTTATTTTCTTCTACTCGCGAAACAAGTGTTTAACCCGATTGTTCGGGTTATCTCGGGAAGTTTGTTTGTAATACGACAGGAAATCGAGAACCGGCATCCGACGGTCCGACGCACCACTGGAGCCGCAATTAGAAAACCCGAAGAAATTTCCTATCCAAAAAACCCCCGCCAAATTACGAAATAATTACACCAAATAATTCGATTAAAACTCTTCAATTCCCAAAAATGAAAAGACACTGCGCAGAAAAATTATGTGTGCTAATTAAATTTGAGGAAAACAAAAAGTTAATTGTAGAAATTTTAAGTATGTCGTTCTTAGGTATATTTACTCGGTGGAAACCATTTTTTCTCTTGGTGTTGAAGTTGTTAATTTTTATCACTGACTTATCTCGGTTTTTACTGTTTTGTTTTTGATTTTTTAATTTGAATAACAAGATAAGTTGAGCGGTACGCAATGAATGTTTCGAAATAGTTGCATAACGGAAATTATGGTGACGAGCAACCTGTTACAGTGAGCTTGAAACACATGTAATTACATTCAGTATGAATGGTTTATGAAATGCATCATTAAGCTGATGGTTGAGCATCTCGCGTGTTTGTGATAATCACTCGTTGCAGATATAATGCCAACGGCAATCCGGAAGCGTCAAAGGGTCCAGAAATTACAGAGTTCCCCCAGAAAAATTTTAAAAACATAATTACATTAAAAAAGCGCTCATCTCAGCATTGAATAAAATAATTCGCGACTCTCTCGCGGTGTCACCGGACCAGAAGCAGAAGTAATCTCAAAAATAGACCAGACACTGTCGATGGATCAAAAAAAAAATGGGGGCAGAAGAAAAAAAATAAAATCTCGATCTCGATGCACAAAAAAGTGGCGATGAATTTGGGGTTATCCACGCGTTCCATCCCCACACATACCCGTAATTCTCATCCTCACACATCCACACCCACATGTTCATCCATAAAATGGCTACGCGAAGCGCATGACAGGATCACTAATCCCCAAACAATTGAATAAACATCCGGAATTAACGAAACTCGAATTGCCCAAGACCCCGAACTTTTGACTGGTCCGAAAAATTTTTTTCTCGAACTCATTCCAATAGAAAATAGAAAGTCAAACGTGTTATTGCTTACCCACGACATTCGGTGGTCAGCCATATTGCTTGTTTATCCCCACTGTGGGCGGCTGCGCAGTCGACAGTTGCGCATCGGTTGCCCGGGATCGACCGGTTTCCCGCGGTATTCAAGAGCCAACAGAGAGAGAGAGTAACCCGCCCGATGATCACCGACAAAAGCCGATCATCGTGGACCGCCATGTTGGCAATGTGCCGGGTTATTCAGTGTTTGCGCGCACACTCGAACCGCCCGCGAGAATGTCGACGGTTCGCGAATCCCTGCGCGATATAAATTAAAAAATCGAGGATTAAATCGAGGATTTAATCGAGTGATCAAATAATGTTTTATCGATGGAGATAATCGTTGAATGTGATTCCCGTGAGGATTGATCACTGGAGGAGGCGGGAGGATGTCGCGAGCGGCGGCCATGACTGCCGATGGGATACTCCTTCCCGGATGAAGACGACAGCTCATTCACAATTATTCCACGTTCGCCCGATACCGCAACGCACATTTTCAATATTTCGAGATAGTATTCTTCGATAATAAAAAGAGACGGTACTCACTTATGCATTCTTGGATGACTTAGATCCACACAGTGACCCGCACGCCCATCCGATATCCCATTCCCACTAACTCCGTGTGTCTACATGTGATATTGCGCCAGCGCACTGCGACGGAGAGTAGAACTTGTGTATGTCAGTAGATAAATAAATAAATTAATGGATATAAATAATTGTAGTTAATTTTTGAGTCTAGATTTCTTGGTGTTGTGGTCTTAATTCGGTCTTCTGGATCCACGGAATTTTGGGGTGAGGCAAGTGAGGAAGACGAATGACTACCATTGGATATTCATTATCTAGAGAAATATTCATGGCATGAGATATACGCAGGACAAGGACATGCATTCAACGGGGAGAGGGTTCTCTGGGACGAGAATTTTTTTTTTAACAACTCCTGGCTTTCCTTTTCAAATGCGGTAGAGTGAGCTGTGAATTAATGGCGGAGACGAGATAAAGACTAAAAGCCTTTTCGGGGGACTCATGACGGAGACGAATGTCCTGTCCTCAGAGACTTGAATTTTTGGCCGGGGTACCCTTTTTTTCCCCCCATTGAATTGACGCGTGTCTCATTCGTTGACTCTATCCAGTCACTCGCGACTTATTCTCACGAAATTTTCACGTACAAAGAAAATCCCCGCGGCTAATATTCCTAAAATAACTATATCCATGCTCCGGATGTCTGCCACACGACAAAGTGAGTCGTCAGTCTGGCCAGCCATAAATCAACCCCCCAAAGATAACCTCCGTAAATAGCAAATGCCAGCCTTAAAACTCCACGAAATGAAGTTATCAAGAGCGGTCGAAGAGGACGCCCCTATAATTTTACCAAAACCCACGATCCGTGCCTCAATATTGTATCAGCAACATTTCACAACCCCATCCCCCCCATCCCGAAGAGGCCCTTTCGGGTTATAATGCGGGATCATATACAATGTATACTGCTGTAAAGGAGTGAGGAAAGCCATTGGATAGTTTCCGCGGCCTCGGGAGCTAATTTACACCAAGTCGAGCAATAAACATCTAGCCTCTCGCTACAGAATACCATTTGTTTCTATCCTTTCTCCTGTGGTTGTGGTAGAGTTGAAGCTACGACAATACGTTTGGATGCATGTAACGATGGTAATACATAGAAACATACGCACGTACGGTAGTAGCAACAGTAGCTGTAGCGCCGGTTAATTAGGGTTTGAGTTTATGAGGTGCAGGCGCACTCCGCGCACATACCCACCCCCTTCCATTCTTTCTCTCTCCATTCCTCTCAGGACAACCCCCTGGCATTCAACCCCCGCATCTTCAACAACCAGTTATTTTTCTCTCTTTTGGGTTCTCTCATTTGATATCGAATGGGAAATCCCCACCGGAAATATTGGAAAGATTGGATTATCTCGTTGTATGTAATTGAAAAAATTTACCGGTGACAAAAGTGAGGAATATTTTCACTCTTGGAGGTGTTCCGGTAATTTTTTTTATTGTCCCCAGTGACTCATTGGGCTGGCGAATTTGTAGATTTTATAGTCTGAAAATTTAACGAGTCGTTAAATGTTATGGCTTGTTAGGAGATAAATAACTGCGTTGGGAATTGTCGCTAAAAATAAATCCAGACGTGGTATGCGAGTTGGAGGCTCTTTCGTATGATGAAAAACCTGCTTTGAGGTTTGGAAGGCGCTGGAAGATTGAATCACCCGTGCAAAGTCAACGATTTGGTATTTAATGCTCAAGTCCTGAAGGATTTTAAATTGAAAACTGTAACAAATATTCTATCAGCGATGAAATCTCGCGTGTGTTGCTAGGCAATGAAAAATATTGCGCAAAACTTAGGGAGATAAGCCATTCCAGGGAATATACGGGATTCGGGCATTATGCTATGTGAAATTTCAATCCTAGCTCTCGTGATTGTCAGCGATATTCTGCTGATACGTGAAACCAACAGGACCAGTTCGGGCTGAGGCATGCGTTTATATACAGAAAAATGGTGGCACGAGACGCCTGAATATTGCTATCCGACTTTCGTGCATGTTCAGCCCGTGAGAAACCGCCTAGTGTGCAAGAATAGGACAGAAAATCGAGGAGATATATTTTTTTTTCTACAGAAAAACCATTTCCCTCAAAAATTCACCACCACAAATCGTGGAAACACAATCCAATTTTTTCCGCTCATCAGATTTCAATTAATATCTCCAAATCTGAAGCAGATATCGAAATTTTCGTAAAGATCTTTTTTGTAGGACTGAATCTCCTCCAAAAAAAAGCTCTCAACCAAAAATACGGTATTGGCGTTAGTTTTCATGAAATAATTCGTCAATGATGACCATAAAATAGCGTAAAGGAGGAAAGTTGCGCTCCCATCATTTGGCTCCCGCATTAATGCACAGATATTACCCCAGCACATACACACATGCACCCATAGCCTCCGCAAATGTACAAGGAAATAACATATATACCTGTAGCCTCCATGCGCCGTGTAATTAAATCATGCCGACGGTTTTGCAATTAAACTCGATTATTTGCTCGTCGCTGGCCGGCCCTCGCCTCCACCCTCGGTTTAACTCTTTCGACCCCCCCGGGCACTTTGTCTCCTCTCTTCTCTCCCTTTATCGTCGATTCAACGGTTTTTACCCTCTCACTTCATCTCCCTCCCCCACGTACATTCACACCCCTCGTCGACTTAGTCAACCCCCCCGGAATATCTTTCACAGTTGGTCCCGTACACCAGCCAATCCCACCCTCTCTTTTCAAACTACCACCTCATCGCAATTGGTAATTTTACCGCCTGAATGGGTGCCTCATCCAAAAAATTACAGTTTCAAATTTTTTCACCCTCACAAATTCATTATCCTCTTCAACAATTAATGAGAAAATTAATTTCTCCAGTTGAATAATAATTAATTCATTTATTTAATGCACCCCCAAATATTTATTTGAATCAGAAAATGTTTTCGTTTTGAAATCCGAATTTAAATCGCGTGAACATTTTTTTTTTAGTAAAATAAATTTAAGGATGACCCGTTTTTCTGGTTGTAAGCCGAACAATTAACGCTGACAATGTTTTATATAATTCCTTGTCTAATAACAATATTTTTCCGTGCAACTTCCGGTTCTCCAGGACTTTACGATCACTTCCCATTCATAAAAGGGCCAAAAATTCTTTCACGTTTGCATTTTGTTACGGATCGTTGGCTCCTCTATCGGAGTTTCGCCATCTCACCTCAACTCGAATTTTATACTTTCCTAAGAATACTTTTAGCATTCTTATCCCCCCCATGGATTTCTCAGTACACCTTGAGGGCACCACCCAGCAAATACATTTGTTAAAACTACCTTGCCATCAATTTAACGTCCGCTTACGTTTATGCGACACTCGCTGGTGAATTTTGTTTGTATGCATTGTTTTCTCGTTTACGGATATATAGCGACTGCTATTCTATTCTACCGTCGTGTACACATCTACGAACTGACGAAACTATGTATTCTAGGCAAAGTTTACGGATGCAGATTGGCCTCCGATATAACTTACAGCCGCATCCAGCGAGTCGTGAATCCATTTCCCACTTGAATTTATTGCACTCCTGAACGGCGAAACCCTCTCCAAATTCGCCGCGAATCTGCGCATGGATTCGTGAGATATTGAGTTACCCCCGAATATTTTTTTCAACATTTTTTAACAACAAATTTTCACCAAAAATTTTCACTCAATCGATTAAAAAATCGAATTTTCCAAATTTCAATGTCAGAATAATAAAAAATTTTTTGTTATTATTTATAATAATTATTATATATTATAATAAGGAAGTTAATATGCATGGATTTATTTGGAAAAACAAATGTTAATTTATTCGAAGAAAAAAAAATTCGAATTTTGCAAATGAAAATAAGTTTTCAATGTCGCATTTTGGTTTCCTTTTTTGGGTGTTTAGAAAAATTTTGAACGGTTTGGTGGCATGGAAATTTGCATGGAATGGTGATTTGGTTGTTGTTTGGGCTTTTCTCTCGGCAGGTGAAGCGCAAGTGCTTATCCAGACCTCTGGGCAATTGTTGCGGGTAATAAAGCGATTTGACCTCCAGTCCCAGAACCGTACCGGAATGTTTTTACCACAGTGGTCTAAATATAGGGCAAACAATATCCCCGGGATGTTTACGATTCCTGAAGTGTACCTGAGGTGCCACTATGAAATTGTGGAACGAAAAATTAGGCGTTTTGAGTTAATTTGCCACAATATTCCCACGGAGTAATCACCTGGACTAAAAACTTATCATTAGATATTCAAAGAGTAAAGTCACGTTCACTTGAAAAATATTTCTGGTCAACGCATACTAAATCCCGAGTTACGTGATATTTTTCTCGAGAAACAAGAGGCAACTCCCCAAGAAAGGTAGAAATCCATTTTCCCCGGAAATGTGAAAAAAACTTTCACCAATACCAAATACAAATCCCCCGACTTTCTCTTCTGCATTTTTTCAGCCGGCGTAAAATAACAGAATTCACCCTCTTTTAAAAAAACTACCTCAGGGAGATGTGACTCGGCGAGAAAGTCAAAAGCCAGACGGCGTTACCCCCCGAAGAAGAGGTTGTAAAAAAAAGAAAGTCCCTCGGGGCCCGCGGAAAAAATCTACCTAAAGCCATAAAAAAGCCGAAGTCGCATCCCTTTGTCACACTCTCTTTTTTTTTCATCGAAAAAGATGGCTGGGAGTCAATAAAACCCCGTCGTCTAATTGGGGTCTTGCTATACCTGTCCGATGGTGACAATATTTTCCAACCGGCAAAAAGCATTGGAAAATTCAGGAGCAATATAATAGCCGACCTAAAAAGCCCTAGAAACTTTTCATATCCAGTCGCCACTCGCCTCTCCATGTTTTTCATTTTACCCTTGTGCTGTTTTACTCATACACCGCGAATTCTCTCTTATAGCGCGGCTACCGCAGAGAGCAAAACGGAGGATGCGACAATATCCGGCGCCCCGGCGTCCGACAACTGATAACGCCGGTGGGGATGTTTATGCGTCCGTTCATAACGTGCACCGTTTCACCCTGTACAACCCCCTCCTGTACCTGGCACCCCATACCCCTACGATGAGAAGACCGCAGGCACAGAGCAACCCTTTCGAATTCACTGGGAGAAACAGTTGGGGAGGACAACACTGGTTCATGATAAAAAAAAACACTGCGCTACGGGGATGAAAAAGTGCCGACAATATTTTCAGGCAACAAATCGTTTTGCGATTACAAAAAATTTCACTGTATTTTTTTAGATATTTTTTTTCTCTGTTCATGGAATTATTTCGCGTTCCGCGCGGCATTCAAATTTCCCGCGTCGAGTGTGGATATATGATTTTTTTAAATGAAGATGAGAATTTAATTCATCTAATTATTCAATTTCGCGTGGAATTCTGATTTTTTTTTTAAAGGAATTTCGAGGGGAGAAAATTGAAAAAATTTTTGAAATCCCGCGTTTGCATTGTTAATGTTAAATAAGATTGTGGAGACGATTGAAAATGTCTGGTTGAATAATATTTCCTCGATTAATCTCGAAATCGCGCATCCTCGAGATTCCACTCGACGTCTCTATCGCTGAGATTTTAAAAACCCCCCATTGTTCTTTCTGGTGCTTCCTCTCATCTACCATTCCACCTCACCATCTCTTCGCATCTGTATGTAAATGCGAGACTAGAGAATTTTCTCTTCCGGGCAGTCGTAATTTAGGTACGAAAAGAAACGAGGGAGAGCGATGGGGTAGAGGTGGTTTACCTCCCTCACCCTTGGAGCAGGATGAGAGAGAAGAAAGGCAATATATACTAGAACTCCCTTTCTGGATCGAAAGTCTATTTACGAAACTCCCTACATAACTCACGGCAGTTTCTCCCGGTCTGCGTAATTCAACTCTCAATCAAACGAGCCAAACATTACGCGTTTTTTTTTCGACCTCTAGATCGCAATACATTTTTTATTTCAGCACATATTAATTTCAGAGGCGACATTATCGATATTGTCAGGCCAACATTAACCGGCGACCCAACATTAACCGGTCCTCCCAACATTTTCAGTCTTCGGTGAAATATTAAAAGCAAAAAGCGAAAACCGGTAAATTTCTCCCTTGGGTAATTTACGCAACCAACATTACGCGTTTTTTTATTAATTAACCGGCGATATATCATCGGTAAGATTAATTACCGAGGCGACATTAAATTCATCAAGGAATACCGGACGACATTGAAGGCTGGAGCAACATTGAATATCAACCCGACATTAACCGGTCCTCCCACAATGAAAATCTAGGTGAAATAATTATCAAATATTCCTGACAATGTCACCTCCTTGACACCCCTAAATGACATAAATTATTTCGTCCTGTCGGCCACGCCCTGGTACATTATTGTACTCCAGCAACATTCTCCGGTGTACGTGCGTACCCATGCACTCGGGCGTCTTACCAGGGCGAACCGATGATATATCACAAGATAGATGTATTTACGAGTTGAAAAAGATCTCGGGAGAGAAAGAGAAGATGAAAAAAAAAATGAGAGAGAGGGAACAGAAGAATGGAGAAAGACCGGGTGGCTGGAGGAGATAGCGAGATACCGAATACAGTGGATGTGGTGGGGGTGTGGGGATTTCGGTGAAAGCGGAAAGGGGAGGACAGGGGAGGACAGGGGAGGACAGGGGCGCGAAGGGGTCGAGGGGGGCGGTAAAAAGGGGGAGAGAGAGAAGGAGTCATGGGAGAGGGATGAGGGTGGGTGGGCTGCGTTCGTTTTCTACGTCCCCGCAGACGTCCAAACCGACTTGATGTACGACTCCCTTGCGCATTGCCGTGCGGCATAACTTTTATCTTATACCAGCTCAGCATGATCTTCGCGGGGTCCAAACGCGAGAGATCCCAAGCGATATTACCACCTACGCGTTTTGTAGTGGTGGAAAATGGACGGTTTTCCCTTTTACTGGTGTTATTTTATACGGTGAGAGGGAGTTGGAACGGTTAACGCAGCCATTTCACGCCTTGAGAGGCATTTTCAAATACGCTTTCACATCTCATCCAAATTCTAAGTAAATCCTGGTGAATTTATAGGGGGCCCTACGGTTTTTATTTACCTCGGTAATATGGGGATGATTATGGGAGAAATGTGTCAAGCCGGTGGGAAGTACCGGGTGAAAGTTGCTATTTTTGAGGCTCACCGTATGGGGCGGGAATAAATATTGTTATGGATTTTACAGATGAGGGAAGATCGACCCTATGGTCCAGGGGTATTTTCGGGTTTTTACGATTTTACGGGGGCTTCAAGAGACTTTGAGTTTTGTTTTCGCTTGGATGAAAGGGCGCGGTAAATCACAGAGAGTAATCGTTATTGTCGCGTTAATTATTTTTTATCTCCGCTCCGATAAGGTAACGAGATAAATCGGCAATTACAAGATTGATTATCGATTTCTGGTTAGTTAAACACGGAGTAATTGATACCGACAGAATATTTCCTCGTCAACGAATTATCGGTAACTAACAATTTTTTTTTGTCCGGTATTATAATCTTTATTCATTGCGAGTATGTAAATTTCAAGGTTCCGGTGGTTGAATATTCAAAGCACTGATAAACTTTTCCTCGGGAATTCTCGAATTCCGGTGAAAAATTACTTGAGAAAAAAAAAAATAGTTCAACGATCGAATGAAAATAATTGGCCCATAAATCGAAGATTGAATACCGCTCGTAAATTTCAACACCAATTAAAAGAAAAAAAAAATTATAAATCCTTCACACGATTTAAAACCTTCGGTCTCAGTAACTCTTCAAACAATACCAACATTATTCTCGAATTACGAACAGAATGTTCTCAATTTCATAAAAAAAAATAAACGACAAAACCCCAAAGGATTCCGAATAAAATAATTGTCCGATTTTTCTATCATCGGTATATTGCCCTCGTAAATAACTTCGGACTTGTGTATTTCCCCCAAAAAAATGTTCATCCCCATGAACTGGAGGGTACCTAGAAGCCAGCAAAATAAAACTCCCCCCCCAAAAAAAAAAAAAATAAATAAAATAGGAATGGAGAGTAACGATCAGAGGTTGTGAAATTATACGGTGAGCATTTCTCGATTGCCAATACACATCGGAGCGAGTGGTTATATTTGCCATACGTCGCGCCCTTTCCACCCCTCCGAAAGGGTGAGAAAGGGGGCGGCAACCGCAGCACTGTCCTCTCCGAGGGGGTGGCAACCCCTCCCCCCAGCCATCGACAAACCAATATTTATTGATCATCCCCGAATCGTGCCGGGTATATTTCAGAGTCTCCAAGTGCGTAGACCCTTCGTGAAAAATAATTCCGAAAAGATGCGAGAGAAAAAAAATTGCCCCGACTCGGCCACACAGATGTTCCCTCTCCAAATCCCACAACGAGATAGGAATACGAATGTACATCCCTATTTTTTCCACTGGATTTTTCCTGAGAAAATGTTCCCCTCCCTCCTCTCCCACCAATGAGCAATAAATCGTAATAAAATCGATGAAAATGAAAATGGAAGACGATATCCTATTGAAAACTCTCACAATCTCCTATTCAACGACTCAATTAAACTTATTGAATTATTTACAAAGTTACTGATACCCTGATATCTCGGTAATTACACCTCGACATGTTTACAAGTCGCAGCAATGAGTAGGAAAAAAAAAATCAATTAATTGAGAATTGTAAGCGGCGCAAAAGCAGGAGAATAAATGGGAAAAAAAAGAGAAAAAAATAAATGGTAATACGGAGGGAAAAAAATGAAGCAAAAAGCGAAACTCACCTTGCAACCATGTCCAATGCGGCTTAGCGATATCGTCCTTACCTGAAGCAAATAAAAGAAAGAAAAAAATAAAGTTAATGCAGCCAATAAATTGGGTAAAATATAATAAAGTATATTTCTATTGCGTTTATGCAAGAAAAGAAGGAGAGAAGATCCTGCTTGAAAACCACAAATAATTATAGTTTATCCTGTCGCAAGAAGTGAATTACGCTGGAAGCCTCAGAATTCCGTGGTCGTTTGTGATAGCAAAAGAAATTCCCCAGTTGCACGAGCTCCACCAAAAAAAAAAAACAGCTGGTGGAAAGGGTTAAACGGATAGTTGAATTCTGGATAAATCAATTCTACAGTGGCTTAACGACGACAATCATTTATCCATTGAAAAAATATGATCAATTGATAATTTTTCAAACCCGAAGACAATTTCAGCGCCAAAAAAAATCCATTCGAATTGACCCTCACTGGAGATGAATTTGGCCGTCAGGTCTTCTGCACGATAATTTATCCCCAAGTTTTTCCTTCATGTATTCATAATTGCATGGCGCTGAAGCGGTTATAGGGAACCCCCCAGCCGTATTCTAGTTTTCCTCCGGGTATACCACAGCAGTGAGAGGCAAATAGAGGAGCAACCAGAGGGTAGATGTGCTCTATGGTAGTGTTATAACTAGAGGTCGTCCGCCGCATTGTGCATCGCGATAGCGGCATCGTTGCTCTAGGGGATGAGAATTCAAGTTGGGGGTACATGCGCGCATCCCTCGGCCGCGGGCCGCCAAATGATCCAGAACACCGGTGGGAATTGAGTAGCTGCACTGGTGATGTTGGTGGTGGTAGCACTGGCCGATCCTCTGTATTACCGGGTCAACGTGCGAGTAAGAAAGAGACAGGGAAAGCCCACCGCGTCCTCGTAACTAACCCGAGTGATCTACGACCTGTTTAGTAGTTCTACATCAACGTTAGCCCTCCTCTACCAGACCAAACGGCTGGTGCAAATACACGAGGTCGAATCAACCCCTTCCACACACCTATCCTACTCCAATTTGTATCATAATTACATTATGGGATCAAGTTCCTTCATGGAATTCAGTTCTGGTGTCTCGTAGGTACCTAGACTCCAGAAGAATCGAATCATCACTCAGGAATCAGAATCACCTACTCTGAGGTTATTCGTATTAAATTTCTTGACGTCATGACGTGATGATGAAATGCTTCTCTCAACACCTAGATCTCATAACCGATCCAATCACTTGCATCCGCCTCAACTCCTGAAATCTGGAGATCGATGGCTTGACTGGTTATTAGATTATTGGCTGTATCGACAGCTCATGCATTGCACCAGGAATATATACGGGCTCGACGTACCCTCGATATTGGTGGGATACGATGGCCAACTCCAGCAATAACCAGAGATGCCTCTGTGTGAGAAGCATCTCGCCGATAGTTGGAATTCGCGTGTACGCGTTGAGTGTACAAATAGGCGAACACCCGGTGGGGGGGGGGGATGAAGGGGGGGTTGGATGAGAGACGTGGGAAGAGGGAGGAAGGACAAAATGGGTAGAGCGTGATAACGATAACGTACGATCGGCATTAGCTGGTGGCTTGCTTGGTCTGATGGATGCGCTAATTATCACCAAACAGGAGTTACAATGTTTCGCGTTTGGTACGAATCACTGGCGCCAGACTCGTGGTTTTGGTCTATTGAAAGAAAGAGTCACAATGATATCGAATAATGTAGAAATAATGCTGTTATCACCTGACTGACAGCGATTAATCAATCCGTGCCCGACGAAAGCAATAACTCATCACCATTTTTCTTGATATTTGATGTAGAACAGTGGAATCGTTAGGGAGGAAGTTGTACGTGTTTCCAATTTATACTTGTATATTTCTAAATTTTGCCGATACGTTATCACCACCGCCTAACCAATATGTCGGACTGTAGTTCGCGGTCTAAGCAATAGCTGCATCCTCTCGCGATGTATGTATCACCCAGAGTTGTCAGAGGGTACGTGCGTTTTTCGATTTGTGAGGAGAGGAAATAAAAAACGAGAGAAAAGAGAGAAGAGGGCATTATTGCACAGGAGTGAGAGGTCTTTGTAATAAATACCATCGCTTGTTTATTTAATGGGCAAATTCGGTGGCGCCATAAAGATTCAAGGAGACCCAGACTTGTGGAGCGACCAAGTTAGGGGGGAAGTGAAAACCTATTAAATTTATGTTTTTGGTTTACCCGGACTGACGGATCGCACGCGCCTCCCTCACTTTGCCATTGAACGTTGATTATACCCCTGTCTGTGTGGATTTTCATGTTTATTCGGTATTGGTAGTTCTGTGTAATCCAAACGGAGATATTCATTGCCCCGGTGGTGAGTGGGGTGAGAGATCGAGCTTACTCGTGGTGATGGTGGTGGTGGATCTAAATGAGGGTGGAGGATGACGGTGGTCCTGGCGCCTGTTCCTGTGACGGACAGCGCAACGTCAGCGCGTAAACCGTGACGTTTCTCAGCGCTCTGCTACCCCCTCTGACGATCTATAACAACGTAAATGCAAGCCATCGTTGTCTCTCTCACACCCCATTCTCAATTCTCCCTCATAATAACCCCTGGAACAATCCCCTAATGCGATCCGATAAATTCCTTCGTTAGACCACCCAGTGTTTCACATGAACTACCCGAATACACCCCCTAAAATGGACTTACCGCGTCAACCGTCAAAAAGTTTTAACATCAATTTTTTTTTTCTCTCTTCTCACGTGATTTTTTTGGGGGGAAAAATTGCCGAGTCAAATATGGTAAGATATTTTACGGTAAATAATACCTCTGGAGTTGTTTGCAATGGACTTTATCCGTGACGTTGAAATAGAGGTGATGGGAGACAACGTGGGGTGCGAGAAAGCAAACTTTCATGAAGACGATGCGTTATCTCTTTTTCGTGCAAACGGCGAACAATTCCACCCGGGGGTAAGAAGAGTGGGGTAAAAGTTTCGCCGACTTTTATACAGCTCATTCCACGGAGTGTATGAAGACCTTTATAGCTAGATTAATGGGAGGAGGGATGATAAATCATCGACGCTGGGGTGGAGGCGAATTGAGGTATTATTTCTTTATTAATGAGTTGTGGTTCTTCAGTCCTACGGCTAATTCAAAACTCTCTAATTGCCAAATTTTCTTCACCCTTCATTTAACGCAATAATTGCTCTCGCACAGGCCATTGGTAGGGGCTGGGCCCTCCGCAACGCCCCACACTCTCAACCCATCACCCGTTTTTATCCTCTCTCTCTAAAATCCCCATCTTATGGGGTGTGTTACAGCCCCTTGAGCCTATCCGCGCCACCCTCTGTATCTTTTATCACAAAATTTCACGACGAAAGACTTTAAATTCCTGGGAATCCCGTGTTTAATCGACTTTCCTCCACCTCCATCACCAGTCGATATACCCCAGACCCTGCCATAAATCCCTCGGTAATTGCACTTGAACAAAAATTAGGCTCTCAAATAATCTTTTTATCCGGCGAAAACCGCATGAATTTGTAAAATGCCATTTGCAAATTTTTCCGACGGGCCCCGTAAATTCACACATTTAGGACTTTATTTACGTTGAATTTATTTCTGAATTACGCCGACTGCACGTGCAATGGTACAAGGCCTAACTTCACTCTTGTGTATTTTTCGTGGAGTCACGTACATTCAGTCGCTTCGGGTGTTTACGTAACATGACGTGCAAAACTGTGAAACTCAAAATTCAGGATTATGTCATTGCTGGGGAGATCGAGGGGTGAAAATAATAAGTGGAAGGCTAAAACTGTCGGTATTACGTAGTTGAAATCGATACACAGGTCGCAATCTCAATCTAAAAATATTCCGTGCTATGAGAGTTCGTGGACGCCAAAATTTGCATGAAATAATAAATACTTGCCAATTAATTAAAAAATCTTAAATTGACCTATTGAAATATTCACAGAGACAACACAGAGGAGAGAAATGAGAAAAGAGATACTTCTCAACATTTGGAATTGATAAATGTAGAGAAAGGATAGAGTGGATGAAAAAAACACACAATGGTCTTTGCAAAAATAGCAAGAAACTCCCTGAATACCTCTTTCTTTCAGTCCTGTCTCGCCATTTTTACGTAACGTAAAGTAAACGGAGTTTCATGCACTGAAACATCTAGAATGGGAATAATACACTTTCCTCTTCGACTTGGCCTTTCTTCTCCGGTACATATAACACCGAATCCACCATATTCCGAGAGAAGTGAACTCTCCATAACTATGCGACGTATATTACCGACAAGTCGACTCTATGTGCTCAAGGCACATTCAATATATTGTCCATTGTAGGTACACATATGAAGTTGTGGGTTATACGTGCTGTACATAGACTGGTGGACGACGCGGCAATCGCGTGCCAAAATTATATCGACCCCCGAATATACCCGATGACGTACGACGTCTGGTTCTCCATCGAGCGGTACAGGTTACCATGAAAAAGGGGAATTCATTTTTCAATCACTTCCGTCAAGATTAATTCTGATACCCTTGTCCCTTCGTCATCACCAGGAACTTCTAGATTTTCCACTACAACTGTTTCTGCTCCGACATTTGTCTCACCCCAAGAAGGGTTTATAAAAGTCAAGAGCGTCTAGAATATTTACGCATCATCATAAAGTGTGAGATGGCTTTACCCAGGACGTCTTCTCTCATTGGGGAATCTCCCTTCTTGGTGATCCTGCTACTTCTGCGGCTCGTACTGGAAGACCCTTTATTGCTCCCGGAAGGATTTCGAGGATTCAAAAGGGAGCGTTGTAATTATTCCTCACGGAAAATAATCGAAATACCTAGGATGCTACCATCCAGAGTCGCCTACATCAGGCATTTCATCAGCGATACTTCTGATGAATTGTCCAAACATTCAAATAGTACTTTAATTCACGTAATTGTATGAATTATTGATAATGCAATGGCTGTAGATGCACACTGAGTGCGCATAATTACAGTGTAATTACAACGCATTTAATATTTATGCGTGGACGATCGTTAAAGTCAAAAGGAACACGAACAAAACGGTTGGCGTGTGCTGGTGCGCCATGGGCCGCACCGAGTGTTTATATCAACAGCTATATTCCAGTGTAGCAAACCCCCATCGGGAATTCATTGATAGTTTTTTTTTTTTTTTCGTCTATTTTTGTAGCGAACAGCCCCTGAAGGTTCGGAAATGCGCCCTCCGGTTGAGCGTTTCCTCAACGACCGGACAGTCACTGAAACTCGCAATTGGGAGACGTGCAATGAGGTAAAGAGAGGGAGTGGACAGAGGATAGTTAGCCAGGCGAAACGACAGGCCCCATGTATACAGGGGGAGGTGGGTTTAATTCCCTTGAAGTATTGTCCACGTTAGGTACCATTACACTCGCATACCCGTGGTGCAATTAGCAATGTAAATGCTGGGTTAGTTAGTTAGCGTGTTCGCAAAGCCTGGACTGTTGTTGGGGTGGGCAGGCCGGTAGCCAGATAACGGACCTCCCAGGCGAGCGATCATCTCAACTGCAGCGTTGATAACGCCTCCAACATCGATGCCTACTCTTTATTATTCGTGGTTAAACATTTGCCCTCTTCGGGTATGGCCTGTTGTTACGATGTACAATCGGAGGATGTGTGGTATGACCAAGAGCTCCACCGGATCATCACCACTGAGACCCGGTGAAAAATTCATCACAACACCGTCAGGGCGATACTTCCCGGATGTTGAGGAATATTACTGTGCAACACACCATGCAACACCCTTAAAATTTAATTTTACCAATTAACTTGGATGCCTTGCGAGGTAATTCTGATTAGGTGCTAAGCCACGTGTTGTATCGAACAATCCACCTTAGATCCACTTCTGTTCTGAGGTACGGGTTTGCCTCGGGGCAGACTATACAACGTTCGTCGAACTCCTTGGAACGGAGACCTCTGAGACACGATAGTCAATCACGGCACTTAAGGCGAAACAGAGATAAAACCGCTTGCGAATCCGGCACGAGTTGGACCGAGTCTCACACGGCTTGGACGTGAGACGCTAACGAGCCAAGCCGTGTCTCTCCTCGATTCCAACCACCTCCGACACAGTCTCACCACTATCTCTCGCCTTCTCTCGGAATTCCAACGGTTTTCTCCTTGTGCCAACCTTGCTTTTTCATTCGTACAAAAGAATTTGGCTTTCTTAGCCATCACGCAGTGGGTTGGTTTTAACGTTTCTTTTGAGGTACCCAGGAGCCATCATGATCTGGGACACAGGTATGGCCGCTGGGGTGTCTCCCATCGATGATCTGCCCCTTCTTAGACTATGACGTCCCCTCCGGCAAACATCATGGCAGCTTGCAGCTGTCACTCTACTTTCTACTTTCCACAACGGCTCGACTTGAAATTCAATCCAGAAGTCTCAAACTTCAGGATTACTCTGACAATCATTGACTGCATTCGGATGTTGAAATAAATTATTTACAGTCAAAAGTCCCACGTGGAAAAAGACAGTAAAATAATTTCTCGTTACGTGCGAACGGCTGCGGCGTGAAAGATTAAATGAAGTGATTCAAGTCTGGTAGCTGTCAGAAGTGGTAATAAAACTCAGAGTGTGATCTTTCTTCCTTTTTTTGCATCACTCGCAGCGATGATGGGTCACGCACCAGAAGAGGGTGACGTTACCGACGGGGATACGCAGGTGAATTCAGGAGGGAGTGCAGGCCGTTGTCGAGAGGTGGCGGTGGTGATATTGGGACAATCCTAAGGCCCTTTTACACTTGAACTCCGGCCACGTGCTGATTCAGGTGAGGTTAGACCTCGTTTTCGGTGTGTGAGAATAAATATCATGGCTGACAAACGTGAAAAGTCTCCTGGGCGTGTTTATTCTGCTGAAAGAATTGAGATAAATCAGATCTCAATAGAATCGGTTGTACGCGTCCTTTAAAGGTCATGCCGATGAGATAAATTATTTAACCACCGGAAATCCATGGAGTCGCGGTAATAATCCACAGTCTGCTGAAAAACAATGGCCACATAGTTTTCTCCTGGGAAATGTACCTCAATGACATTCTATTTTATTTTATGCTCTGAAAAAAATTCACAAACGGCATTTCTTGCTACTCCCGTTTATTTTTGTTCCTCAACCGCGCATTGCACGGAGACCGAAATGCTTTCACGAATAAAGTCATTCCGAAACCCCTCTTTAAAATGTGATGAGAGATTAGACATTCGGCAAAATGTCTTCCGGTCGTTGGATCCTAATGGCCGCGGCATGCCCCCACCCAAGGGTCGCGAAACGGCTGCTCGCTGTGAATTTATTTTTTCCCTTTTCCATTCAATTAATCTGCATCTTCCATGTGTCTCGCGTCGCAATCCGTGAAATATTGGTGATAATTGAATGTCCAATTTGTTTGTCATTTCGACACAGAATTGATAAATGAGTGGAGTCGTCAAACACTTTGGGTTTGTGAAGCTGCCGTTAATCAGCCGACGATACTAAGCATGTCCATGAAGCGTAATATTATTTTTAGGCTGAATCTCTCCCTTTACCGCGTGTGCCGGGAGTATAACCATAACTTTTGAGATGGGGGACGGAAAGAGGGAGGTGCCCCCCTCGAGTGGCGTGACGCCGGCCATCGACTCGCTCTCTCACGCATACCAAGGCTCCATCCACCCGGGAGCAACGTTTCAGATTCAACCTAGACTCTTCCCCCACCTCTCTCTCACTTACTCCATTTCACCCTGGACTCTATTCATCGTGGCAAAAAAAAAAACTGCATTACCGACTGGTAAATTTATTCAAACGAATATGAAGGAGACAGTATTAGTGGCTATAAAATACAAACACATTCGCAAACGGGACCGAGCAACCCTGACCTTCCTCCAGCCACTCCAGCCACCCATTCCCATGGAAAATATTCACCCTTCTCGGGGACAGGATGACCCTTCAAAACATTACACGGTTGGAATTTAGGTCACTAATGAGCACCGGCCAGTTCAATGAATGGAAAACTAATTCTGCAAAGGGTCCTTGACCTTGGAGTCATGATGAAGATGGTGATGCTGGTGGGGAGACAATAGACGAGAGATTACGCAAAATTGGTTGAAGATGATGAAGGGCTCCGGAAGAGTTTGACCATTGGTCTGGTGAAACCAAGGACTTCACCGAGAATTTAGAGAATAATAATCCACCATGCCTCTGCCATTATACCCTTGATACACCGCTGAATCGTAAACCCATTGAAGACACGAGCATAATTGAAGAAAAGGTTGAACCACGGCTCGCAAATCATACCGATGCATCATGCCGCAATTACACGGTGAGGGTTCATTTAAATACGATAAATCCCACTGTGTGAGAAAAAGTGAAATGCCAAGATGGCGAGAGAAAGTGAAACACTGAGGACGTACCGAGAGGACAAAACAATGTCCTTGAGGTGCTGTTGAAACGCACGATATACTGAAATACAGTGTCTTTTGATGTTATGAGGTATCTGGTGTTCGATCGGCAACGCGCCCTTATAAACAAGGGGTTGTGCCTCAAAGAAATCGTGATAATTTATATCCTGACAGGTATCCAGGGGACCCTGAGTATGGGTGATCGCGTGTCGTCTAGTGCCTCTACCGTTTGCCATCGTGTTTCTCGGATAGCCAGTGAAAACGCGTCGTGAAGGCTCTTGTAAATACCTGAGCAACACATGTCTCCTTTTCTAGTCCACATCGTGTGCAGTTGGTTGCTGGTTACTCCATGAAAACGACGGACGTCCAGTGAGATAAATGGTGGGTGCTACATATTCGGATGATCTCATTTCAAATCCACACCAGTGGATCGTCGAATTTCATGCTAATCACGGTGGCCCCATGAATCCGAGGATTTTCCAGGATTGGACGTGTACGTGACTGTCCTTCATCACCATTTACATCATTAAAATCAATTCAAGAACAAAATCCGGACAATCAACATCCTTTATTAATTACCGGTGGAATAATAAACCTGGGCGTAACCCATCGACATCACCGCCATCAGCTCTCGAGGTGCGAAAAGGGCCTCATGCAAATTAAACAGCCGAGAGGATGTGCCTCAAAAAGAGGAAGGATGACTTTCACACCCAGAAAGCTCATCGTTATACGGAGATTACACGTTTCTACGGGTTCTCTTGCATTTATTTCTCGATGCGTAAGCGATCAAACGAGTGAATTGCAATTAAAAATTGATAATGGTCAGAAAGGCAAAGGCCGATGCCACCCTTCCGGCTACCAGCCGCTCATTTCTTTTTTTTTTTAGCCATTCCGCTTCACCAATCCGACATCCAGGCCACCATCATCGTCATTTTTACAGCGGCAAGTGTGTGTATGTTCCACGTAATTCCGTAAACATGTGTACACGTAATTACAGTAAATGCGGCAGTGGTGTTACAGTGAGTGAGCGCGTTAAGTATTTGGGTAACTGAAATTACTCGGCCATACAACGAAGGAGGTGATTCACTCACTCCCTGCATCTGTATCTCCCTGACTATTGCATTACCCTCGATGTACGTGTGATTATGGATGTACCATGTAATGAGAGTAATAAATAGTTGAACTTGTTCAAACTTTCAGAGACCGAGATGTTTAATTGTGAGAATTCCTCTTGAAGAGCTGATTGGAGCTGTTTTATGGAAGCAAATTCGTGTGAGACGCTGTGCTGTACACATACTGAATAAGTAATTAATTACCCGGCAATTGGATTGAAGCCAAACATTCTGGAAGACATCCAACCACTTCCTCTGTGGATTAATTCACCCGTGAGTGTCATCAAATGGCAATATTTTTATGCTTCATTAAACTTCGCACATGTCAACTATTACGGGTTTGTAGTCCTAATGAGAGAAACAGGACGATATAATATTCCCGGGATCGCAGTATGGGTGCCATACGGGCCCAATGCCGGGGTGGTCCAGCGAGTTTAAACAAGAGGAATGTAACAGGAATAGTCCCTTTTATTCCCCAGCTCTCGTTCTTGTTATGATTGTTGTTATGATTTTTTTGGTTGCAGAGGGCTAACCTAATGGTGAACTGCTATGGCCTTTGCGCCAGTACTGGCCGAAAGTGGTGGGGGAAGGCCGTCGCGTCGGGCCCCAACTGGGCCCCGAGGAGATCAGTGGGTAGGGGGGGGAAAAGATGGGCATCATTTCTTTCTTTCTCGCATACACAAATGCGTATAACGCCATGCATCATTTTTCGCTGGTTGGTACGAGGTAAAAGGCCACCGCGGGGTACGTTCTCTTCTCCGTCTCAACAGAATATTCGATTAAAGTTGTTGCTGTCACTCGGAGTACCTCGATACCTGAGGGAAAATCCTCCGGACAATTTGCTGGACAGCAGCAGGAAATTTGATTTTTATTTGAGTGAAGATATTACGGTTTTCAAGTCAAGTTTGGCTTTTTTTTTTTTTCTTCAGGAAGTGGTCGACTCGATGGACGCGATAGCTTTCGAGATATTTCGAGGGAGACCGTGTGGGGCTGTTGGATCGGTTTTTTTCAATCAACAAATTTATTTTAGTCGTTTATTTGCCTTCTGAGGATGGTGATGGCTTGCCTGAGGAATTGCGAATGATACGAAAAGGCCGCACCGGCCGATAGGTGGGCTTGCAAGCCCAGCGTGGTACCAACAGGGACCGAGTAATGAGACGGCCCCCGACCAAGAAGACTCGATACCCTGCACCGTTACACTCGGTTATATCCTGTGGTCCCGTAGTCTGCAGTCGACTAATGATTTCACTGTTTTTGATCCACTGGATTTGGTCACATTCACTTTCCAAAAAAAGAAAATCAATATTTTCCTCCCATCTAAAATTTTTCAAAAGTGAAGAATGCAAATTGTCCAGACCGAAAGTAAGTTAAAAATGCATCATAATTTCGACATTAACCGGGGGCTTCGCTTTTTCTGGCGTAAATGGCCGGCTAATGTACTATTGAGCTAAATCGTAGAACGCAGGTAGATGGCGTTTTGCCCAAATGGGCAAATGGGCAAACGATGTAGCCAGTGAATTTTCTCACTGGGAAGAAAAGCAATAACTACCAATCTCAGTTATTCCGGAAATCTTTGGATTTCTTTTGCCGATGAAAAATGGAATGAAAAACTGGAAAATTTCGCTGATACCCTGACCCATTTTTGCTACAGGAATATTGGACAGGAAACGCACGGGGCAAGAGATATAATTTCGTAATTGAAGTGATCGCGAGGAACGACCGACTGACATTAACGGTAATCGTTTGGGATTTCAAACGGGAGGGAATGGAAGGTTTGAAAGTTGTGGAAATATCGCGGGTCGTGTCGCATAAACTGACACTTAATTCAAATAATAAATTGATCGTTGCAATTTACTTTTCGTCGATGATCACAGGGTAATGGTCATTGCGAGAGACATGCGCTGCCGGTGGTCACGTTTTATACATCAAGGTCACTCGTATTCGGCTGGAGCTATTGATGATTTTTTACTCCTCGGAGGAGTGAGAAATTAATTTTGCAGCAGGTGTATAGGCCTCCCAGTGAAGTGCATATAAATTACATCAAATTGGTCAGGATTAAAAGGATGAAAAATAATAAATTCGAGAAAAAAGCCTAAATGATTCGGATCACGTGGTAATTTGAGCATTTAGCCGACGTAATCACAGAGGTCGCCGAATTCTCCGTAGATCGATAACCGGTGCACGATTACAGTGAAAAACATCAGGTAGAAATAACGTAAGCACGATAACTACACGCACATAATTAATTAGTTGAAATATGGCGCCCTAACGAAGCAACTATCGGTTAAAATGAGTTCCACACGGGGCAGCCCCTCGGTGCAACTCATATTTCAACCCCTCACCCTTTTTTCCCCAGGAACAGGTGATATAACAAAAATGGATTCCTTCCTATTTTTGGTTAATTTTCATCGATAGTTTAATGATAAAATTCATAATTCATGTTTCAGCCTCTCTCTCTCTCTCTCTCCCTCCACTCCTTCACTCTCTCAGTCAACCTCACTCTACACTCAATATCCGTTGCGGTTACTCCGATCCACAGATGAGATACCGCAGAGCGGAGAAGAGCGAGACACCTCACCCTTGGGTTTTTGTCGTAATCCACCGCGCAAGTTACCACCGCGGTCCTTCGACAAACATCATTAAAATTTTGCGCGTTTTGAGAATACATACATATAACAAAAGGTAGACAAGAAGATACCCCCCCAAGTGCTATAAACACAGAAGCCAGTGTTGGGCCAACAACGAAACGCATAATGTAGGCCGAAGTATCCGTACAGCGGTGGTGGCGACCAGTTATTTCACCAGATTTAGTGGGCACACAAGGTTGGGCGCGTGCTGATAATGCTGCTTCGACTCAACCTAACACCCATTCCCTACGGCAGTCTCCACCAAGCGCATCCTCAAAACCAACGAGTGCGAGGGAGATATATATCAACGGCTCTCTTCTGCAGACATTATTTTTACAGATTTTTACCCCCGCAAATTAGCTCTCTTATATACCACCCACCCCCTCGCGAGCGTGAGGTATGCAACCCTTCGGCTTTTTTACGATTCTCTGTGTTTTCTCCGGCGAGAGAGGAATGAACTGGAATAAATTCTCTTTGTCGCAGGTATTACCCGGAATTGCTCCTACCACCGTTCCGAGTGATTGATAATTGCGAAGTAATGACCACCGTGGGAAAACTATCGCATTATTATTGAATATATTCTGTGTAATAATATTGCAGGCTGATGATTTATCTTTTTAGCCATCTATGTGCTGCCCTCCAGCGGTAACCGAGAATTACGCGAGAATTTCCCGGCAATCAACTATCAATTTTCAACCGTTCGTAATGCTAAAAGTGGTGGGTATTCTCGGGGAGTCTCGGGATTTTTCGTCGTTTAGGGTGTAATGTGAAATATGTTAAAGCCAAAGTGGCGGTGAGATGGACAATTATGCAAAAGGCGGTTGCGGGTTCAGAGATTGAGGGTTCGAGGAAGATGCGGTGCTAAAGGCTAGTGCACTGGACTCTACTGGCGCCGATTACTATTAAAGTCTGTCTACATTCTCGCGGGAGATCGGTGCCACTAAAAATAATATCAAGATCACGATAAAGTGCGAATTGTTCAAGTCCGATAATTTTATTCTACGATTTTAATCGATAATTTCAGTTTATCGCACTTTATCATCTGAAAATCAATTTTTGGATCCATTCTGTCGTTCAAAATCAATTTTTTTTTTTTTGTAAATAGAAAAAAAATTAAGATGACATTTCCCGAGGATTTATCGATTTTTTATCGACTGTATCGATAAAAAAAAATATATCAGATTATTCAGCTAGGATCCACCATCGAGAGTTGCGGCCGAGTGAGTCCCGAGAGGACCTCTCGCTGGGCCCGTGGGCCGGTCCCCGAGGAAAGGGTCAAAAGTGGTCATGCCGGGTGGGGGCTACCAGTGATGGACGGACCCTATTCGTGCACCGGACGCACTCCAATCGGCCAATGCTCTCCAATTTCCCCAAAATCGGATAATTTCCCTATTTCCAAATTTCCACCTCCAATTAATCAATCATTTTCTTCAACCAAAGTGAACCCAAAAAAATAATTCCCTTATTGTGCCCTCCGCTTCGAGGGAAATCGGCAAATATCCGGAATTGATCGGTATCATTTATTTTTTGTAACCGGAACGAACCGGCATGAGCCGATTATGAAGAGAATTCAATGAGTGCAAGTGAAAAAAAAAATATCCAGAAGTGCATAAGCTCCGATTGAATACCTGCGGTATGTAAATCAAAGTTGGCACAGTTATTTTTTGGAAAGTGCCATGGGCTCGTAAATCGATCGGCCAGCGTTGGTCTGCTCGCGCCCGACCCTTGATTCGCGTTCCAAAAGCAGTTTCACCTCGGCACGAAACGATCGATGGTGGCGCTGCCTGCGTTTTTGTAAACCCAACACGAGTATTTACTCCTTCATTTCCATCATCCATCCCGGACCAGAGGATATCGGCAAGTAAACATTCAAGACATTCCATTTATTTAAAAAAAAAATACCTAAACACCAATTCGATCTCGTTCACCTGCACCTTAAAAGTACCTTCCGCCGACAAAATTATGATAAATCCCAGAATTTACTTATCAACATGTGGATATCTCCCTAATTTGTCCACGAAAGAATAAAAAAACCGAGGAAATAATGGGGATCGTGACCCGGTGTAATCCAACTCCCCGATACATCATTTTCCAATGAAATACCGATCTCAGCCTCAGTCTATCATTCCAATCCCCAAGAAAAGGCCGATATTTCCAGGAATTCCTAAACGTCGAGAGCTGAATCCCGAGGGGTTCTGCAAAGCCCGTTAATCAAAAATCGGCCAATTAATCAAAAAATTATTTGCATATTAACTCTCGTCTCTCCCCTCGACGCCATAAAAATCGGCATTATCATGGGATTGGCACCATTTCAATGTCCCATCCACCACTCGAATCCACAACCCTCTCGACTCTATCACATACCAGCAGATGTACGCGTATCTTTACAACAATGTTTATACTCATGTACCGATGTCCCGCGGTACTTGCAAACACTGCGCACGCGCCAAAGTCATCAAGTGCCTTTATACCTCACTTACTTTCACATATGCACGTGCATGTGAACCTCAAACGTTCAACAGCTCACGTACTCACACCAGTGGTGAACACGTGGCCACTACATAATGCTTATCTCCGTCTATAATAGTATCGCCACGATAAACCGTATAGGGAGGTGAAGGCAGCTCCTCAGGATTCTACTATTAAATTATTGCTCGGTCAAGGTCAGAGAGAAATGGTCATTAATTTCAAATTTTTCATTACAAAATTGTCAGTATTTTTGGAAAAATCGGTTTGAAAGACTAGACTAGATCTGTTGAAAGATCCGGAGGATTCGTCAAGAAAAAAAAAAGATGTTGCAATACCTGAGCAATAAATTATCTTCACTGATGGCAAGACCTCGTAATTCGGTACAGGCAATAAACAAGTGTCTTGAAAAGCGGACATCGACCACCAAAAACCGATCTTCCGGGTCTGAAAGCCACCCCTGAGGGTCCATAAACGTTTTACAGCCCCCGCGTTATTTTTTTTTAACGGTAAAAAGAATCATAAAAACGACCTGACGACAATGACGAAGGGAAACTGCTAAATCTCTGGTTTTGTCCCCGTCGGCTATTCTGTCTCTGGGGCTTCAGTCACCCTGAGACCTCCACACTCGATACATCTTCATTCCCCAAGAAATCGAGACAGTTTGATTTCATTTCGCGAAACGTCTGTGTTTCAGCCCCCGCCCGTTTTATTGTGCATCAAACACGTGAATTTAATTTTTAAATCGAAAGGAGAATGGCTATTAATCTTATTTACCTACGCCTGATTCCCGGTGAGATAACATTGCTGAAATAATTCAATCATTCCGGAGTGAAAAAAACCGAGACAAATGATCGGTGATGGAAAAATTTAAATAAATAAGAACAAATGAGCCAGTGAATAATCCAGGATGAAGGAGCATCCGCAATCAACGCCGAACACGGGAGAAATTACTCACGAATTCAGAAGGGGTATACCTGCAAATTACTTTGCGATTCGAACATAATCGAAGGTAGATGAGGAAGAGGGAGTACGAGAGTGGTGAATTTAAACTCTCAAATCATCTCGCAAATCATCTACCACTGGTGTATCTTCGTCGGGAAGGGAATGGTTTTCGTTGGGGAGGACATGTGTCTCCTCGGGAGAGTCCCGTTGCCAGAGATGAAAGGAATATGAGGACTCCGGTGAGGGAGGAAGACTCAAAATTTCTTGGTTACTCCGTGTGGAATAACTCGGAGCACAACTCCTTCTGGGGCTCCGCCCAGTGAGATTTACAGTGTGCAACACGATGCACTGAGGAAAGGGCTTTCGGTGAATTATCGGGGAAATGGAGGCGAGACGGCTCCTCTTTTTTATTTTCTTCGGGTTTTTATTGATGGATTCGGGATGTCCCGGGGTGTGAAGACTTGTGTCCTCGCGCGGTCTTTATTTCGTGGAAACTAGAATTTTTTTTAATCAAACCTGATTTTTTTGTTCCCTGGGGATTTAGGTGGAAAATTTTCTATGAAGATATTTTTACTCGATCATTAATTATGATTTACGACAGAGAAATGATTTAATGGAGATTTTCTCTTGGGGTGGGGTAAATTGAACCGTCAAGATTCTAGAAGAATTTTCGGCTTTTACTCATGGATTAAAAACATTTTTTGAATTCATTTCGATTATTCTCTTTCTCGAATTTCAAGCCGACATTTTGGAAAATTAATCCTTGGGTGAGAAATATAAATACAATTTCATGAATTCACCCCTCGGATTTCCGTCCATCGATCTCATTCATTAATAACGTTAAAAAAAAAATTGTAAAAATAAATGGCGATTACCATAGGCATCAGATGACGCAACGAGGCCGTGGGTGGGCTGGGGCATGAGAGAAGAGTTGTTGTCCCGGGGACAAACGGTATGAAGTTAAAAAGTGGATAAATAAAAATTAAGGGATATAAAAAATAAAAAATAAAAATAGAGGGGACAAAGTAAAAGACTTGAGTTTTGCCACGTAGAAACTCGGTGTGGACACACATCGGCGATTCCACTCGTTATTTATACGGGGGAAAAGAGTCAGTGAACGTAACGAGTGCCGCGTGCTTTTCGTACGGCGTCCGACGGCCGGTAAGAATTTCACGGACGCTGTCAGGAGGTTTTACACGTATTTATACTCCCACTCAGATACTCCAAGGTTTCATTCTTCACTTCCATTTGTTTTTCGTCTATGAATTACAATTATTCGTTCATTAGAGATTTTCCCAGCGCGATATAGTAAAAATCGATTTCATCGCGTTAAAAATCTCAATTTATCTCGAAAACCGCATATTTCTGGAGAAACTATCATAAGACTTCATTTGTGGGGAATTCGATTAGCTATAGAAAAGCTCCCGGATGTTTTCACCGCGAATGGATAGTTTTCGAGATATCGAGGATCTTGTCACAATGCTGTGCGATCGGTATGGATTATTTTTTTAATTCGCGGTCAGTAAAAGTGCTTTGAGTGCAGATCGGTGAATTGCAGTGAAATGAACCCATAAAATCTCTCATGCGGAGGAAAACAGTAGTTTATTCTCTTCGGATGTGCGTAGGATAATCTCGAGAACGTGTAAAATTCACAAAAATCGTATGTGGGATCGGCCGGCGCCTTCGGTGTGCCACGAAAATTGGTATTCGTCCTGTCGATATTCTCATTACTTACACCGGATTAAATTATACCCCGCCAAACCCCTGAAAAATCAGAACCCATGGATTTTATTCATCGCCTGGCGCGATTCGGCGATTCGAGATTGTTTGATCAATTGTATACATCACAACTTCTTGAATTCCAGTATCGGATGATCAACGATCGACAACGCAACGAGAATCACCGATTGACCACTCCTCCTCGGATAATACTAGACTCACAAGTGGCCTCGTTCTTCATCATCTCTCTTCTTCGATATCTTTCCCTGTCTTTCCTCTCGCCTCGTGCCACGACATCAAACTAGTAATTTAACCGATTTGAAATTTTCCAGAAATCACGAAAAAATCGCATCCCCATGCACAAGCCGGATACAAATTTTTACGTAATCCCTATTTTTATCCCGATGGGAGGTAAACTCACTCTTCAATTTCTCCAATCTAATGACTCAACAAAAAATGTCTTGAAATTGTGAAAAACACGAAAGCAGAAAATTCAAAACCGCCGATTTCTTTGTGAAATAAAATTCCTTAACAATCGTCAATAAAAATACCGTTGGCAAATTGAATAAATCATTTCAAATTAATAAAAATCTAAATTATCGTTATTTCTTGGGTATATCCGCACGCGATTCGTCTTCCAGTAATGCCGTAACAAGTTCGTGACTCGACATAATGCAACAACCCCTTAAACACATTGCGCCGGTGAAATGTGCGTATAATATATGTGGACCACATAAAGAAAGAATATAAAACACTGCAAATGGGAAGCAGCCACCAACGGCGTATTCGCCATCTTCAGAGTGTTGGCTGATCCATTGGAGGAGTCAGAAAATAAAAAGAAAGATAAAAATCTTCAGCCGGGCCGCGGGACACGACCGAATCGCTAAAAGTCTTGCCGATCATTCGATACCTTCAACATCGAAATGCACAAGTAGTTCACCGACTCTCAACCGATTCGATCTATCTCAACGCATTCGATAATAATCGAGTCCATTACGCGTCTCTTGGAATTCCGTAAAAAAAAAATTTCCAATAATCCTTCCAGGGTCTCGTAAAATTAATTTAAGATTCAAATCTCAAAACAACACAAGTCATGAATCAGAGAAACTCCTGGAGTTGTGTATTTAAAGATGGAAAACCTGTTTCTGAAAGAAGTGAGTTCTTTAAATTATTCTCCCTTCATCCACGGGGTATCATTACTCCATGGACAAGTGGCACTTGGAATTTTGATAACAGTGAAACCGAGGGATTTTTGCTTGAAGGTGAGTTCGATGAATTTCACATCGGCAAAATGAGAAAATGGGAAAATGAGAATCGATTTCCCGAGGCGACATGCCATTTTCATTGGACAAATAAAAATAAATTTATTCAATAGTTTCAGTGAATTTTCGATTAACCAGTGAAATACACGGGCAATGAGTTTCTATATATTTTCGGATACAGGCCCGAGACATAACGAATGAGGTGAAGTATAAAAAAAAAGACTGCGGCTAACCGCTGGCGCAGTCTCGTAAATTGCATCGAGTTAATGGGGCAACAAAATAACCGAGTGTTTTGTTCATAAAAATGACACGGATCGGTAGCATCCGTTAGCGCCTAACGTCATTCGTTCGAGAAAAACAAGTGAAAAGCCGATAAATTTTCCGAGCCACAACGATTGTCAAAATACCAATTTTTTTTTTTCACACCCAATGGGAGAATCGAGTGCAATCGATGGAATAGCGAAAGGTGCTAGATAAATCGAATGGCAGGAGCCGCCAGGTCGGATTATATGATATTCACAGTACAATGCCCTTTCTCGGGTGTATCATAAAAAATATATATAAAACCGGTATGAATGCATAATTTTTTGTCGCACTTGGAACCAAGTGCAAGGTTGATAAAATTTATGAGAATGCGAATGTAGTGACAATTGGAGAATACGAGGTGTGAATAGGATTATTGACGGTGGAAAATTATTGCTCTCGCATGATTCAGTCCATTTCAGTAGCCAACCGATAAATCGCAGTATCGAATTCACCATTTTTTATAGTCGATTTATCTCGAAATGTCACTCAACTCTTTTGCACATCGAATTTCGAATTTTTAATAAAAAAAATAACAGTAATCGATACAATCGGCAATTTTTTTGTCCACGAATTGTAAATTGAAGAGTACAACCGGACAATAACGATTTCCCTGATATCTTCATACAGCTGGGGTCCAAGGTCCCCAACGCTCCCCGGTAAATTCAAGGTCAACATGAGACACGACCCAGACCCCGGGGAAAATTGGCATTTACGAACAGGTACCGATCGTTTCCAACCGATTCAACACCGATGAGGAGCCATCAGGGCCGCCACCTCATCGGTGTTTTAATCTACTCAGATTTTTCCATGAAAATAAAATAATGAAAACAAGTGATTTAACCCGTGTAATGCCTGAAACGTGACCTTTTCTCCGGGACTTGTATCGAAGAGGTTTAGCGGACGGATGAGGATGGGGGCCACTGGCGGAAACTCCTAGGGGCCCTGTTGCGGTTGTAACCACATACCGCGGTCTCAAGGAGCCCAGGGTGGCAGGTGGTGCTCGCAATGGCTGACCATCGGGCCAGTCATAGCACAGAACTACATGTGGATTTTATTTAGCGTACAACACCGAGGAGGAATAACGAATCATTATGAAAAAACAACACTCGATGGAAAAAAGAGGAGAAAATGTTGAGAATGAGTTATGTACGCGCATCGAGATCTATTCGCACTTTCCGCCTTGGTGATTAACATCAGGGCGGTTGGATTAATTGAATACGGGCACACGGTGAGGGCAGAGTAATCACCATTTTTTTTTTCTCAATTCTTACTCTCTCAGGCATTAATTCAATCCTTCACGCTAATTGGGCGCTATTTATTGGCTATTTTTGCCGGACTTTTTGCAGAAGTTTGTTAACATTTGGGGAGATGCCATGATTCTGATGGTGTGAAAGCTCAAGTGACCGCCATGCTGGGTTAATTAATAGGCGTCCGGGGGAATGTCGACTAGAATCAACCCACGGGGACATTAATAACTCTTTCTTCTGACGGACTAAAATTTTGCTAAAGCAGGACGAGATAGCGTGAGTACACGAGCGACTGCTCGTTCATCAAACTGTAAACTGATATAATATTTTTAATAAATGCAGATGCACCGAAGGAGTCAAATGCTCAGGACTAATTAATAATTACCATTAAACAACATTCTCCCGGAATAAAAGACATTGATCATACGATAATTGAATTAGTCGCGAATTAACGAATCCGTTATGTATGAATTTACCTCCGTCTGTTATCCCGGGTTTTAAAAAAATTGTAATCGGAATATTTTTTTCTAAATTTTCAAAAAATTTCTGGAAAACTTTTCAAAAATTTGTATGGGAAATTTTTTTCAATGATTTACATGGCGTTTTTTTTAGAATATTAAAAAATCAAAGAAGTAATAATAATTAAAAGAAAAAATTATAAAAAAAAATTTTCGGAAAAATTTTCTGAAAAATTGAAAAAAAATATTCCGATTAAAATTTTTTTTTACGCGGGATCGTCAACAATTATTCGAATAGTCAATTGAAGTTTGAATTTAGTCTTGAAATTTGTAATGTTTTTGGAACGAGCAGTAGGCGGATGAAGCGGGCGTGGAGAAGGGAAAAGGGCGTTGTAACTCATACGAAGAGACTCGTACGTCATCCACCATCCGGGCGAACACAAGCGCAAAAGTCTCCGGGCCACCACCACAAACGCAGATTGAACCCTGGTTTCCCACCTTGGGGTACAGCCTCTTTAGGTCGGGGCCATTGGTTTACTTGCGTGTGCCTCTCACCTATGGAGCCATGAGGCAGAACCACTCGATCAACTGAGCACTACACACGCCTATATTCCGCGCAATCATCTTGATAAAGGACACCTACTATTCCTCGTATTCATTGTTTTCTACCGCGAATGAATTTGAAATTATATTTGAAGATTAGTTTCAAGATGCCGCGGACTTTACGACACTCGTCACTCATAAACAAAAGGGTAAAATAGTATTTTATTTCTGAAATGTTGAGAATCAAGTGCAAGTCTCACCGGTCTGACCCCACGACGAGCAAATATGTGACACCGATTTTTTTTTTACCGGTGTGACTCAAGCGGACTAGTATTGGCAAGTGCATCCGGTTGTTCGGAAAAAAAATGGAATATGTATCACACGAGATAGTAAACAGAACGCGGCAAGATGATTATTTTTTGTCTCGTTACTGCAAACTCATTAGTCGCTGACGCATTTCTTCCGTCGAACATCGATAATTTTTTTCTCTTTTTTCGTAAGCACGTAATTTAGATAAACGAGAGCGATTGCGCGGGCTCCGTGCACTTATCTTTTGGCGCGCTACCGGCTTTACGTTTAATGTATGACAACAGAATGCAGAAGGAAGAGTCATTTGGTTTGAATAACACCGAAGGTCAGCGCGTAAAATTATTATCTCGAATCGGTTTTAATTTAATAATTTAACTGACAGGTCTGAGCGCGATTAATTAGCCGAAGATTTGATGGATGAGATAGAGGGGTGGAGAGGCTATAAAAGTTTGCACAAGTGGTCGTATCCCAGAGACGTCGCCCTCTGTCGAGTTGGTAAAATCGTGGTAAAAATTCTCTGCATTACCGACCGCTCATTTTACGAGTACTTGGGGGTTATTTGGTGGGGGTTGGAGGGGATGGAGGGGGAGAGTAAACGACCCGAGCCGCGATTTCGTCGTCGTAAACGTCAGTGTTACGATTACAGTGCTGTTCGTTGCTAGTTTATATTGAACGAGGTTACTCCCCGAGGTACGTAACACCTACTGCAAAGTGGTGGGTGAGAGAAGCGTGCTATGCTTACATAGGAGATGAGACCACGTGGATTTTGCGCGGGAAATTATTCTCAGCTGTTTTCCCATGAATTTCAGCTATTTAAAATGGATTAATTTAAATATCACACGATTTATGGCTCTAGGAGAAGCAGAAGACATCGGCGAAGAAAGATATTCTAGCTCCAATAGCTATCAATCGATAATATGATTTACGACATTTACCGACAGAGCGAAAATTCAAAAAATCGGTACCTCGCTTGGACAAGATATAAAGGCCGGCTATCTCAAGTAATGTATCTTTAAAAAAGTGGAGCCCATGTATATTCATTCCGAGAAAACGACAGTAGGAATGAGCGGGGGTCTAAGATAGCGCACAGAAGAAATGTGCCTCAACCCACTATTCTGACGCGCCCTCTAATTACCCTATAGACACGGCCAACCCCTCAATGAGCCCATAAATACCCTCACCTAGGGCACATCTGGAAAGTTGGTGAAAGTGATCTGAACCGCTTGCGGTGAAAGCATTTGGGATCTCCGCAGGGGTGCTTTGACGAGGATTTCGTAAATCTGAAATTACCCCGGAAACTTTTCTTGGGGAGAATCGACAAGCCGCCGATTACACTTGAATTGTAACTTGACATTGAGAAACCGTGGCAATAACTCGAGTAACAATCAGCAATGTCAAAATAAGTCTCATTTCGCACCCGTAGCACGTAGGACCACAGCTGAGGATCAGCGATGCGTTTCGTAAAATGGCAAAACCCCAGCCTTGACACTATGCACAGCCCTTGCTACACTTTCGATTGTGGAGTACATGACGTAATACTTCACACCATTTCGAACCTCATACGCTGTTCAACGCGCCCTGAATTATGACCAGTAAAACCTACTATCGGAGATTTTACCGGGTCATAAACCGGGTATTGGTGATTAAACGATCGCTTCTGTACCAATTTGCTGTTGCAGGAATGACTGGATGACGATAATTCCGTGTAAACTATTGAGAGATACGGTGGAGGTGGAATGAGAAAGGGTGAAATGATTCATTGACTCTGAGCAATCTAGGTAAGTGCCTTCAAAACCAGTTTAGTTAACTCGATCTTCTGCTTAGGTACTTCTTTACTCCATTACCTAACGCGGGGTAGTGCATTCCTGTGGTCACTGTAATCTTTCGACATGACTTTGTTCCAGATTCGACTACCATTTTTGACGGTTTACTGCCTTCAATGTTGGGAAAGCCTCTTGAAAGTTACTCCTGATTGGCGGTAGCTTGACCAGCTGAGAGGAGACAGCCCATGTGGATGAGAATTTGCTAGCCACTAACACCATGAATTAAGAAGAGAATGGAAGTGCGAAAGGGACCGATGGAAACAGCTGACTACCGGAATTTGGGTTCCGGAGGGGCGAGTGTGCACTCGAGCCCCCCAGAACCTCGGGGATCTCCCTATTATATCTTCGTGTTACCCAGGACGATTTTACACGCACTTGACTCCATTCTGTCGCCCCAGTCATTTATAGGAATCCTATCTCTCTCGCTCCCATTGGCTAGCCTTACCCTGGCACTTTGAAACTAACTGAACCCCCGGGTTTACAACAGGTATGAGCCTGAAGAGAGGAAGATGTTAAGTTTATGGCTTCACCAGGAGGCGTGTTCTTTATTATAGACTTATTATTTTGATATCATGTGAATTCACTGTGATCCTTCAGAAATTGATCCTTCCAACTATTAATACAGCTACCAGAAAATTACGAGAGATAGTTTCATGGGTCGATGAACGTGTCAACGGGTTCGTCTATTAGTTATTGCTCTCTGTGTGCAAGCCAAGTTATTGTCATGGAAAATGTATCCACGTCCAACGGGAATATAAATCCATTGCTTCAATTTTTGATGAATGTATCATACTCCCGTAGTTCTATGACTAATCCTTCATCCGAATTCAGCATTTACACAGGCGAATAAATTGAAATTGAAATGTACAGAAGAAAGAGTGACAGTCAGGTCTTGTTTATGACCATTTATGGAGGTCGTGAAAGCATCAAATGACGTCCAACCCTCCCACGAATAAAATTAGTTAGTCATGCTAGTTCAATGATTCCAAAGACATTTGACCACGTGGTTTCGTGTATATTGGTTTGCCCCGTGGCACAGTTGCTCTCTCGCGGTAATAATTCATCTCGGCTGTTATGATAATCGGTGCTGCGCCCCCCCCCCCCCTCGGTGTATAATACGAACACACGTAAACGCTTGGCACACGCGGATCTTATGAATGCAAAAGGCTTACCTGCTATGGCCATCCAGGGGTAGAATGTATGGTTGCCTGTTGGTTGTTGATGTAGTTGAGTGGCGACCGGTTGGCTCGCAGTTGAGTTGAGACTGCAGGTGTTCCACGAGGACGTTAAGGACCTCGAGGAGCCGTTGTTGCCGGGACTTGAGGCTGGATCACCGCCCACGAGACCGCCGTAGCTGCCGACCCTCGTGCCCTCGGGCGTGCACGCGGACGGACGTACGACTGGATTACTCTGGCCATTGGCGCCTGAGGTTGCTGACTGCCAAACGTCCTTGACAGCTGCTGCAGCCATAACTGCAGCATAACCATTCTGATGGGCTGCTGCTGCTGCTGCTACTGCTTGCTCTTGTTGTTTGCAGTCTTTGCTTGCTGTACTTGAGTAGGATGATGTGGTGTGGCCAGTTGCTTCTGGTGTTGATGAGTACAATTTACAGGCTGTTGCTACACTTGCATCGTAGGGTGAGTCCTGGGGTGGTCGGGTATTGGTACCACTGCCTGGATGAATTCCTAGGCTACTTGTGCTGTGGTGGTGGTGTTGGCTCGAGGCATACGGTGACATACCCAGACCAAGGGGAAAACTTCGATAAGCAGCGGCTGTCGCTGGATCGTGGTGCTGACCTGCTGCTCCAGTTTGATGATGATGACTTCCGTAGAAGCCGCCCGCTCCCTGTTCGAAGTAGGAGTTCATTATTCCGGGTATCTTGGAAAAACACTTGCTCAACACAAATCACTACTTAATCTTCTTTCTCTGTGGGAAAAGGCTCGGCTCCCCCTTTGCTTTATTATTCAGTATTTAAATTCACAACTGTCCACAAGTGTTTCACTTAAAATTCTTTGAGAATTCAAATGGAAATTTAAACGCATTCACGACAGGTACTCAAATGTTGATGGCCACTAACAACGCCGGACACTGGTAATTAGTACGTGATAAGATGAAACGTCAAACCGGCCGCAAAGTCATAAAAGTCATTGGCGGCCGGTGAGTTAATGACAGTTTCAAGATTATTCCAAGTTGTCAATAGTCCATATAAACATGACACCTATGAGAATCTCTCACCACGGTAAATCGTTTATTTTTTTTAATGTCTATTCTCAATGCTCACGTCTATACTAACAAGACCAATGTCGTATAAAACTCGCCAGTTGAATGATGATCGCTAAATGCCCGTTACGACGCAATAAAATCGGGCAATAAGACCGGGCTATAAAATGCCACCTTGGGCTGTCCCGCGCAATCCGGCACGCGACTCCAGTTCCAGTCTACCTGAAGGAACTGGCTGAGGAAACAGTTGCGAATATCGGGGTAAAAACAAACCGCAAGAAGTGAACCGATCTTCCAAAAAAATCCAATGAATTTTATTATTATTATTATTTCCCAATAAAACACAAAATAAAAATGAAAATCGAGCCAATGGCCTTGAAGCAGAGAAAACCTTGTCTACGATATTGGACTCATTCACTGGTCACTTAGCACTCCTGGCAAAAACCAAAAAATTTTCCCTGATACCGCCCGATGATGGGATTGAGGTACTTGGGGGACCAAAAGGGTGTACGAAGGGTATCGTAACGAACCACGGTATGCCAGTGCGGTGGTCCACGGCACACTACTGGCTTTTCTCGCGCCCCGTGTACCGCCACTCTGTACCCGTCGTTCGTCTCTTGCTCGCCACCAACCTCAACTCTGCCTTCTGCCCTCTCGCTCACACAGCTGAATACCGTTCCCGCTTCCACCCGCGGCTGAATACTGACTCTCTTCAATCGTTCCAACTCACTCGCTAACGATAAAGAGAGAGAGAGAGAGAGAGTACCAAATGCACGAGGGGGGAAAACCTCTCTGGGACTCTCTCGTGTGCGGACAAGAGGCGCACGAGTACTGTCGTCCTCGTTCCTCACGTGCTTACCCCACTCCAAAAGCTCCAACGATAGCCGCCCCCCTCCCCCTTAAGTTTTCCTCTGTTTCTACCCCCTAATCGCTCTCACTCCCACCACCAACATCTCACCGTTCTTTCTCCCACTTGTTCTCTTTTCCCCACTGCCTATTACTCTCTCACTTACTCCCACCCTCTCACCATCGAAAACCATCCCACCACCGTGCCTTTTCGCTCACACACTTGGCCCACCCTGGCTGCCCCCTGTCGAGCGCTCCAGTAACTCAGACCAACGTGCCGCCGGATTAAATTCGTACGGCCGCGCGCCGTGCATTGAGTAGGCTATGCCCACCGAGATAAGACGGTGGAACAGAGACAGAGGCATTACCTGCTGACTTGTCCTGAAATGTCTGACAAGGATAAAATGCCAAAACGAGAGAGAAATGAAGCGTTAAAACAACCCGTAGCCCCCCCTCCTCGCAAACCCCCCGTGTGAGAGAGAGGGGCGCGGACCCCACCGTTGCTTCGAGGGAGTCGGCAATAGTAGCAGAAGAGTAAAATGCGCAGATAACGGAGGCAAAGGGACTGGTGGAAGGTAGGGGGGTTAAGGTAACGGGGTGTCAAGGGGGAGGTTATGCTTAAGGACCAATCAGAATTGAATTCGTCACGAGTACCGTGCGATTCCCACTACGCGGTGAGAAAGTAGTTCCCCACCGAAATTACGCCCATATTCAGCTTAAGCACCGCCCCATTTTACCCCCACCAAGTGGATGAGAGGAGTACGGGGGGCCAGGATGCCCCGTGGCGTATGCGTCGCGTAGCGCGAACCACGCGTGTTCCCGCTCTCACCGCCGCGGCTTTTTCGGGGCTGTACAATCGGCGCCACCTGTGAAACAATTCGCTAACTAAATCTAGCATACCCATTCGGACGTTCAAACTGCCAGCATCGGCGTAACCCAGCGCCGTTTCAAACGATTATTGGCCCATCCAAGTCGTGTCGAGTGGCTTGACGGTTCTTTTATATACGCGCTGAGAATACCCACATTTAAAAGCTACCGCATTTTAACGAATCTCCGAAATCACGTGTTTGAATGTTTATTTTTATATCGTTGAGTTCTTTTTTTTTTTTGTTTCTCTCAGCGGTTTCATTTTATCGGCGAACATGATTTTAAAGAGCTGTAATCACGGGGTTCAGATTGGTGGACAGTTGAGTGGCCTTTTACGAGGCCCTTTATGGTTTATGGGTCGTTTTAGACGGTCGGACAATTAAAATGGTGTAAAAAGAATGGAGTGGCGAGTGGATGGGGGAAAGGAGGAAAATGGGTGGCATGCCGCCTGTGGTATCGGACTGTTCATTGGGATGTAAATGTCGGGGATTATTGCCCCCTTTCGCACCTCGTAAATTATTTCGTAACGAGACAATTTATACGCGTCATAAGCCAGTGGCTAGTATTTACTCTTCATTAGGCAATTGATCGCATTCTAAATGCCAATATTTTTCGAATACTGAGACAAAAAAAATCTAAATCTAGAGTGTCAACTTCAAATTAGTTAATTTTATCTCATAAATTTAGTAGCGATCGGCTGTTCATTGAAAAGCAATCATTGGGATTAAACTACAAAGCGTAAAGTGGTAGATATGATTCCTCAGCCATTCACGGGGCTCCGACAGGTGGCAGACCGTTTGCTCGATAATCATGACGGCAGTAAACTTGGGTTTTACGACCACTCGAACAGAATCGTAAAAGTCAGGGCCTTTAAGCTCCCAACACACCAGAGTGCGCGGCGCCGTGGGGCGCGTGTCGGATACGACGGGGGCGTGAGGTTGAAAAGAAGGCACTTCTCCCTATATACACCTTTCTCCTCCTGCCATTATTTTTTCCTTTTTTTTTTTTTATTTCCAGAGAAGTGAATGGGGTTGCCGAAACGGGGCCTAATGCCCCATTCCAGGGGCCATTCAAAGATACCCGGGTTTTCAGCTAATGCCTCGAAACCGCTTATCCTTGGATATGAGAAGCCCGCACCAGAGCTCATCTCATCTCGGGGAATGAGATTTTTATGACCTTCTGGTGCTCTTGAAAATTAAATCCCGAGAATCTCCCGAGCTATCGATAAATAGAAACGAACGGCGAATAAATTCTGCTTTCCTTTCTACCGAAGTCGCATTTCCCGAGGTATTTCCGAGTAAATAAGTGTGTGAATCAATTCTCCCGCATAAAAATCCCGCAATTTAACTCACCCTGGAAGAAACTCCATGCATCTCCCCTGACAGTCGAGTAAAAAAAAAGAAGATAAAAATGATAAAAAAAAAAAAAAATACGAGATGAAATAGAACTCACGCATGCGCGAGACATAAATCTGAATTCTTGCGTTAACGCGTTGGGTTGAAGCTCGGGAAATATTTACTTGAAGAGTCTCAGTTTACTCCGGCGAAGAAGAAAAAGATGGATGAGGAGGGGGAGGGAAGTGGTGGTGAGCAAAAAATATCAAGTCGGCGGAGACGAGTGGAGATAGGTGGAGATCTTGGCGGATGGATGACGAGCCTCTCCCTTGAGTATTTCGAATAAAACTGGAGGAAGAGGAGGTTTTACCAGAGGAATTACAGGGGGTAGACGTGGCAGGATGAAGCAAGAAAGGACGGGGGTAAAAAAATTAAACGGGAAAAATAAGAGGAGAAATTGTGCGGCCATTGCTCTCGGGTAAATCGGCACTCGCCGAAAAACCGAGAAAAAAAAATGTTTAGAGTTCAGGATCGGCAAGATCGGACGATGGACAGTTGTCCGCAATTGGAGTAATTGCACTTTTGCACGGGGGAGGGTACCCCCTGGGAATCAAAAGTCGAAGGGACCGGATTCGCCGTGAGACTGTAAGAAAATTAATACCGCGTGTTTTTTAAAGGTCATCCTAATGTCGAATGGGGGGTTTCAATTAATTTTAATTAATAAAGTCAGAGGGGAAATGAGAAAATTAATTGAAGTTTCGAGCGAAAATGTTCTTTGAATGAATGGTGTTTGACAGCGATGATCGGTAGGAATTGTCAAATGTCGGGAATAATTGCCATTCTATCGAATGAGCGACAATGATTTTAAAAGGTGAATAAACATTTATCGACCTGGTCATAAGGGCGAAGTGCAGAGCAGTAAAACGAGCTCTTCGAAGGGAAAACATACCCTTTGCCATCTGGCGGATGACAGGCGCATCGTTGCATCCCCCATCCGAAACGGTAATATAGCAGATTCGCAGTCGATATATTTTTTCCATTCGCCAAAATCGGTATTTTGTTATCATGCGAAATAATTACCCAAGTTACCAGGTAATTCCGCAATTGCAAAACGTAATTTATTCCTCGCACAGCGAGAATTTATTATTCACACGAGATAAATGAAGTTTATGGTTAGAGAGATTGCCATAATATGGCGACCGATCCGAGCGAAAATTCACGATCTCACGCGCAACATTCCCTCAAACATTATCCCCTGTGTGTCGTGTAATTGACGGGCAATTTATTTAAACGCGGGTTTAAAACTCGTTAAGGCAAAACCGCGAGCTCCTGGTGCCTACCTTACCGATTGCCTACGATTTCACCGGGGCATCCTGTCTCGGAAATTGCACGCAATTTACCCCCGAATTGACGATCAAAAAATACCCGGCAAATTCCGACCACCCGAGTTGGCTATTCTCGATAATCGACTGAGTGAATGAGACGAATCGATTCTCCAAAAATCGTTTATCCAATCGATCTAAAAAAAAAACTGGAAATTTATCGACTAATTAAAAACAATACCGTCAACCCCAATTTATTCAACAACTCGTCCCACCTGATTATTAATTATTAAACCAATTATGAATTTTTCTGGTGAATTTCGAATGAATTTTCCCCAGAAAAATGTCGGTTAATTTTTCCAATAAATTTGATAATGAAGAAAAAATATTTTCGGGGGGTGGAAAGACGAAAATTACGAGGTAATAATGGAGAAGTGCGACGGATAATGCAGTGAACAATAAAGTAAGAGGACTGAGGTGATATTTCGTGAGGGGGTGTCGGTTGCTTGGGTATAAGGGCCATAATAATGGCCCGCCAGGGCACCAACGGCTGTCCGAATGAGTGAGTGGCAGTTTGCATGTAAACAAACAAGTATCAATGCATCTAAATTGAAACATAAAACGAAATGAACGAGCCCATAAATAAACTGAGTTAATGTCAGGGTGTATAACCGCGGTTATTGCTAGGGCAAACGTGTACTTTCAGCGAAGCGTCATGAAATTAACTGTCCAACCCTTGAAGAGATCACAACACAATCGAGTGTTTCAACCCCTAAAAAATACACTAGTAGAAAATATGAAATATTCATTAATTTGATCTTCCAAAGACAGAAAATCATCGCGTCTTTCGTTCAGCTGATAAATCAGCTAAAAAAAGATATGAAATTTATTACAAAGTCTGGATTCTCCACGTTTTACTGCGAGAGACGATTTGCAGTCGACGTAGCAATTAGTGGAATCATTCCCTCAACTGCAAAACGTGAAAATCAATCCCGGAATTATCAATTTTAATGTCTGCCTGCAGTCGCTTGCGCGTTTGACCTTTCCCACGTTTTAATGGTATATTTCTTGAAATGAGGTGGTGATAAAATCCGGAAATCTCAGCACTGAATCACTTTTGATTGGAACTGGTGTTAATCGAATAAAGCTGTGATTGATTGCACAATGTTCTGTTTGAGTTGATATGTACAGAGGCCTCTTGTGTGGGAGATTGTGTCACCAGAGTGTATCAGACTGACTGACACAAGTCCCACAATCCTCTTCTGTTCGAATATAATTGGAAGCGGTCACTAGAAGAGACTTATTCATCTCAGTTTGAAATTTTATGCCTCAAAGTTCGCGATGCGATCACTATCGTAATTCATTGAAAATTATTGAAGTACTCGAGAAATTTTTTACACTTTTTCAAAATGAAATTTTTTATCAACCGATATTGTAACTCCTAAAATATAGGAATTAAAAATTAAAACTTGGATTTGTCCTACGAAAAAGGGGGAGACTAGCCGAGTAATTTTGAAAGAGTCATGCACGTGATTTCCCGATAGATCAGAGTAAATAATCGCTCGGTACCATCGACGCGGGTGGGTATAACACTGAGTACACGAAACATATTTGCAATTCAAAAGGTCTCTCAACCGTGTAACATTCGATAAATCAAGAGGTATGCAGTTTTCGAGAAGCAGCAGCAGCACGAGTTCCCGATCTTTTATCGATTTCAAGAGTAATGAGATCATTGTTCTGCTCTCAAACAATTCCTACGAAATAGGCGACGTATTAAAAAGCATTAAACACTCTAGAAGATCGTTGAACAATAGAGCCAAACGATTTCCTCGTGAAAGAGGGAGTGAAGAATGTCTTTATCTGGAATAAGAACGCTTGAAAAACCGGGGATACCAGTTGCTCCGATCGACAGCCGGCGAACAATTTTCCTTGAAAGGTTTTTTTCATTTTGGGAAAAATTACTGGCGAAGGAAATGAAGTCTCGAGAGACAACATCCCGTCATAAATGAAAAAGCCATTTTCCATTTCTTTGAAATGTTATTAGCAGTAATTTTTCCGACTATTGTTCTCTCTCTTTGTCGTTTATTAAACGGGTAATTAGGATTTTCCTATGGAGAAATCCCGGAGCGTCTGCCATCTGGAAGGCGAAATGCGCACGAATTTGAAAGCACAAAGGAAGAATATCTTTATTAAACCTTGGAGAATTTGGCTCCACCATCAAGATTCCTCTCTTCATGGTGGCCCCGAAGAGAAAGGGGATGGGCCCTTTTTTTTTTAACCTCTTGACTCCGCCCGCGTCTACACCTGAGAAATATTTCGGGTAAAATTCTTTCTCCAGAAATCTCCGACCATTTTCCTACGCACCACAGGGATCCGTGATATACCTTCCATGACAGCAAGGTCAAGGCTTTGATGGTGAAAAAATAGACCGGAGATTCGAGGAGTTGTGACGCACGCGAGAATTTTTCGTCCAGAATTTTTCTCGAGTCGATTAAATAAATTCGATTCTTCAAGTGTGAAAAATATTTTAAAAAAATAAATAAACTAGATGGCGTGGGGTGTCAATCGAGATTCGGTAACTATTACGGTAATTATTACTCGCATTATTCCGCGACTTGGGAAAATATATTCTAGTGGATTAACATGATTTAACTGTAGCGAATATTAATTTCATTCAACCGAGTCTTAAAAAAAAGGCTTAACTGAATTTATTCGGTGGAATCAATCGCATTCTTCTATCGGAGAACATAATCACAAGGTGAGAGAAATGTGTAATAACGAACAGTTTACATGGTGAATGCAATTTCATTGTCCCTGGGATTGGAAAATTTACCGAGCATTACTGCAGGGCTTTGGTCGCTCCTCGAGAAACGATGCACGCCCATTTGAGATGACCAACCACGTACCATCCATTATTCATCACCCACTTCATACCCATCCCACTTCATGCCCCGGAAATTCGCAGCCACTGCAGCCGCAGAATGAATACTATTTTAATTGACATTCATCTCGGAAAGTGAGCAAACAAAATTAAGTGTCACGTAATGGCGATTTTTTTTTCGACTCTCGTTACTCTGGGTTTCGGGGGGGATTTATGAAGGGAATTACTTCCTTGGAGGTACGTCTGACTTTTTTACAAGTGCTCTTCGTACCTGAATTCCAATGAGGGATGTTTTTAGGGCCAATTTCGTGTTTCGGGTGATTTTCGACGGACAGGCCCTGTAATAAAATTGCTTCACGAGAAATTGCGTTTCCAGTCGTTTTTTTTTCGAGGAAATGAGGGACAAATTCGAGTCGACTGGGAATTGCTGTTTCAGGTTGAAAAATTGAGGAGTTGAGAATAATAAAAAATTTTTAGAATGGATAAACAATGAATTTGGATTTCAATTGATTTTGGGGCTCTGTAGGTTCTTGAAAATTTATTTCTCTCGCCATTGGAGTGCACATGTTTGCTCGTTGCGGAATAATTTACGGGGCTCACACGACTGGTTATAATTACGGATGGATGATAATTGTTAGGAGGTACGAATTATGGTCGCGTGAAGCCCCGGGAAATCGAGTCGAGCAATCTGATACGTCGGGTGACGCGAGATTGAAGATTTGCTTTCTTTACAGCAGCTTCTTATTAATTCTCGTATCAATTTTTTTTTACCACCATGAAAATTAAATTGACTGAGCTCTATCACACGTGTCACGAACAATTCCCGAGGGCTTCAACTAAATATAGAAAATTCTTATGCCGAGAGCGTAACCATTTTAAATTTGACCGTCGGGCGAGAATGGCGCATACAGGGTTGTCCTCATTTTCCACCTCGTTTCATCATTTTCAATTATCCCTCACGGACTGTTTTTATAGTCTAATTATTTTTTCAGTTAGCGAGTAAACCTTCGATGAGTAATTGGAAAGCATTATCAGCCGACGAATTTGCGCGGATGATGAGTAATTTCAGGGGTTTCGTCGGTGATTGATAACATAAAAGTTTATTGTTCATCAGAATATTCGGTGGAAAAAAAATCCATTGATAATCCGCATTTTGAGTGAAAAATATCAGTAAAAAAGTGGTAAAAAGAGAATGAGTGAGTTGATCATTTTTATCAATCCCATTTACCACGCAAACTATCTATTTACGAGAAAAACCATATAGGACTTTTTTGGAGCTGATGTAATTTCCGAGAAAAAAGGTTTCTTTGTATTTTTCATTAAAATCAATAGTTTTTGTATTAATTGATATTTTATAGAAGTGTAATTTTCATTTGATTATCGAAATGACGAAAATCGATACAAATCGTGAAAATTTGGTGAAATATTTTGTTCGGAAAAAAAATTGTGAGGTTTTTTAGTATTTATAGCTGTATATAGGGTCCACCATCTCGTTTGATCCCCTACGAACACGATCATGAAACATTTGGGCAACCCCCCATCGGATCACTGACCGTTCCTCCCACAAAAACCTAAGCCCCTTGTGTATGTGCGTCTCTCCGGCGCCATTGATACACAAACACGGAAAACAACTCAGAAAATTGTGGAAAGATTAATAAATACCGTACCCCTCGGAAAAGTCGCGTCGTGTGAAGATCAAACGCGCCTGACTTGCCAGAAAAGTAATTATGTCCCATTAAATGAACGTTATTGCCTCAGATGGACGACTCGAGGGGCTCAGAACAGGTTCAGCGTTTATGCCCATCAACTTTCTGTCATAATTATCGTTTTTTGCAATTACCGGTGAGAAAATACATGGCAAAAATAAAATTATTGGAAATTATCGATTTCTGGATTTTTTTTTACGGCAGGTGATTTGAAATTATAATTTTCAATGATTTTAGAAATTCCTTGCAATTCATCAAATGCAATTTCAACAATCCAAATATTTTCCTAATATTTTTGCAATAATTTTTCAGTTTCTTTTGATCAAGTGAATAATTTTTTTGTGATAAATGGATTTTGATGTTTTGAGGGAGAATAGTCTGGTGTTGAAATGGACATTGGATTCTCCCACTGCAGGTACCTAATTCACAGATCCTAAATATTTGGACAGATCCTCACCGAAATCCGGACAAATACCCTATGCAAATTGACCATCAACTGGGCTCATTACCCATGACGAAATTGGCTAGGGGATCAGTCAAGACATCAGGTGTGCCCAGCGGGAAGACCTCACCCCCAGATATTGCCATCCTGAAAGCCATCCTCTGTCACAATAACAAACCATCCCCAGCCCATTTGCCTACACTCTCAGACTGCTTACCTGACACAAACTCATCTCTTACCCCGATTTGCACTGGCTATATTCAGGTGTTGACACCAGCCCTAACGACCTCCTAGTTAACGCAGTGCTGGAGGTGCACATTCGATAGCTTCGTGATAACCCCAGGCTAATCCAAGCATAACAAGTGCAGACAATCTGCTTGTTCCTTCAGATTCAAGCGGATAAGATCCTTGCACGAGCTATGTGAAGTTGGCATCGAAGTTTGAAAAATCTAACTTTTTTTTGTTGG
>NW_011887805.1:643056-741292 GCF_000806365.1 Fopius arisanus | reverse complement strand
TCCGTAACTCAGATCCATTCACTTTTTCCTGGAATTTTCATTATTGCGTGAATGGTGAATTTTTTTTGGAAATTTTCCAAGTGCCATTTGGTCAAAAAGTCAAAAAATTAAAAATCACGCCCTTTTTGGCGATGTTTTGCACTGATAAATGGCTTCAACAAAGGAGGCATTTTTGTTCGATGTAATAGCGATTTTTTTGTGATGACGTACTGGGCCGTTTTTAATTTTTACATATACTACTGCCATCTCTTGGTCTTTAACAGCAAATAATTTTGGCGACAAAGAATACTGAGATCAAATAACAGTAACGCCTCACCATCTACAATTTACTGTTGTGGCCAGTTGACGATATTTAAAAATTTGTGGCCAATTGCCGTGTGGTCAGTTGACTGTGTTCAGTTGCACCCATCCCCCAATTGCCGTGTGGTCAGTTGACTGTGTTCAGTTGCACCCATCCCAGAACAAGCTTTGTCGTCCTCCAATCATTAAGAATGAGCCTCAGTCTTATGATCTTTACATTATTATGATGACATGAAATTAATTCAAGACTAGAGATAATTATTATTAATTATTAACGGATAAATATTATAAAGTAAACATATGATTTTCGTTATAATATAAATTTATTATTTGCTTATTTATTTTTGGAAAGTATTGACTTAATATTAACGATAACATAATCTTCCTTTATCCTTAAATTTCCTATAATTTTCACTATTTAAAAAATTAAAGAAAGATGAAAATTTATGACATTTTATAAAAAGCATATGAATGTGTGAGTTAAAATAAAATTAAAAAATTATGAACTTGGAAGATAAATCATGTAATTACAGTTTATATTTTGAATCTTGTGTCACTCAACCACTGGCAGTACAGTGGGGAAGAAATGTCATTAATGGATAAGCGAACTAATCATTCCATACAGATAATAGAAGAAAGATAAAAGGTAGAAGGCAAGTTTGACCCAACCCTCTTGTTGACATCTCGACAAATTGTTGGCGTTCAATATGCTTGTGGCATCGTAAAGCCCAGGGCCAGTCATTACCGGTCTTGTCCAATATCTGTTTATATGGTACGCTACGAGGGGAGCATTGAGAAGTATCGAAAACCACTCCCCACTGATTAAAAATAATATATTGATTAAGATGTGTAGAACGTACTCCGGAAGCACAAGCTGAAAATCAATTTAATCAACAATCACTTTACATTTTAAATGCTGTCAATGCTCATTTTCTAGTCTAGTTGAACAAATTTCAATAATACGTACTCCGTTGAGACTATTACACTGTTCAATCGGATTTTTATACTCCGTCTTAAGCTCATCAAATGCAATGACCTGGAAAAATAGTGATTTATATAACACGGTGGAATATTAATTTTGGTTATTCATTATCTGTACGGAAAATTATTTGAATTTAAAATGTTTAGGTTAAGTCATCGTCTCGGCAAATTACGATGTAGTTATTCATTATGTTTTCATTGTTTACTTGTGTGAATTAATGGGACATACTATACGTACGTGATAAATGGCGAAAAATATTAAAAATGCGTCTAGAATTAATGCACAAATATAGGCAAAAGCGGCCAAGCTGAACGCCATTTTACGGGGAAATGTTAGTATTTTTTTATTTGAAATTGGCCGATCCGACCAGAGAAATTTTCCTACACTAGCGCCGCCCGGGATGTTGGTGAAATCTCCGTTTTCAAATGCACTTGCAAATATTTTATGATAATGATACTTGATGTTTCGATAATTACTCATTAAGTATCTCCTCGTGTAAGTTCTCTGCGATATCTCAAATAGGCTAGAATCCACTCAAATACACGTACCCCGCTGTCATGAACATTGACATGAGAACGCATCTTTTGGCTCAGCCAAAGAAGATTGACTAAAGTATAGGCTCGGATCTGGACTGACGGCAGACACCCTCAATGCGTGTGGTGCCCTCTCTCTCTTGGGATGCAGTACTACGATGCCCCTGGGGTTACTCAAACCCCAGATCTCAGCCTCTACTTTAGTCAATCCTCTTTGGGCTCACCGCCGACGACACTTTCTAGTCCATGCTTTTTGTCCTGAAAGAGAGAGGATAGTCTGGCCTTCATTTGTTTATTGACGATAACTTCAGACAGGAGACAATTGTTGTGCTTGTAAATCTACGGTGTGTTTATTGTTGTAAACAATAGTGGCTGATTGTGACCGGAGAAGTGAGCCAATGAATAAATTGTGATGTCGTACTCGGTTAATATATCGGTGGAGGCACCGATCGAAAATCAAATTCAGGAGATTGCTTACGATGGCCAGGAAATTTATCAAGCACCTCTGACTCTTTCGGAGAATCTCGCAAAGATTGCCCAAAAAATCGACTTCAGCAAGAGTAACGGTGAGGAAAGCCGAAAAGAAACCATCCCAGAGAATGGTGATAAAAGCGAAGAAGATTCGCGAGACTCCACCTCCTTCCAGGCATCTCTATGGCCATGGGACAATGTGCGTTCCAAACTGCGAAATGCTCTCACCGAGGTATGCGTCCTGGCAGACGTTTTAGCAATTGCAAAAGAAAAGCGCTACATGGTTCTCGATCCGGTACCCCAGGAGCCACCGGAAGTCAAGCCAATGGTTCAAGTATACGCTCGAAAAAAAGCCTTAGCTGGTGCAGCGTCTGTCTTGATGATGGGCGCAGAGAGACTCCGAAATTCTCAGAATGAACTAACTCGCAACCGAATAACCCCAGACTTCCATATTGAATTATTACGACTCCGGCAGAACTGGCGTCTTAAGAAGGTCTCTAACTCAATAATTGGAGACTTGAGTTACCGTACCGCGGGCTCCAAATATACACAGACAGGGATGTTCGAGGTTACGAAGGCAGAGGAAGAAGACAAGCCGCAAACGAGTCCTCCAGCCTCTCCGAATCCGAATGCCCCAGTGTCTCAATCACAAGTCCCCAGTCCTAAGGCATCAGCCCTTCGTGTTACCATTCCCAGTGAACTGCAGGGTGTTGCCTATATTGAGGTCCTGTGTCAGAAGGATCAGGAAGACCTCTGCAGCGCCAATATCAATCTTCTCAACTCGAGTACAGCTTCGTCCAACACTGACATGCACTGGCAGCAGAAGCTCGAAGCTGCACAAAATGTTTTATTCTGCAAAGAATTGTTCAGCCAATTGGCGAGAGAGGCTGTCCACCTGAGGGCTCCCATTCCCCACATGGTGGTCGGAAACCAGATTATGGCGACTGTTCTCCCTGGAATTCAATTGATCATTGGACTCTGTCACAGCACTGGCAATGACAAGAGAACTAACCCTCCACCTCACAAATCTGATCATGATCATGTGCTGGAGCACTCGTTGCATCAGTTGCTTAGGGAGGTTCATCATAAAAATACCCATCACCCTTTCCCGCATCCTTCTTCTGGTCCTTTGGGCCCCAGCAAACGAAGATGTCTTGCTGGACCAACAGCCGCTGATAGATACGAGTTGATTGAAATGACCAAGAGTCAAACTTTACTAGAACAGATCATCCAACAGGCTCAACACTTCTTCATGAGGATTCGGACTGAGTATGTGTTGGATACCATTGCAAAGGAGGTCAAGGATCCGTTGATCGTCTCCCACTGGAATGCGCTTAATTCACCAACTCAATCCTGTGTGAAGATCAATATTTGGACGAATGGGTATGATACGATCTGCCGTACCTCTCTGGTTGTTCATGTTGGGGAAAAGTCACTCAAGTGTGTCTGCAGGGATGGCAGAGTGATGCATATGAGCTATGAGCCCCAGGAATTGAGGGATTTAATAGTCTGTCAGATCCATCAACATCAGATCACTGCAGTTCAGAACCTGGCCAAGTGCATGGGCTGGCAGTTTCTTGCCAATAGCTCGCATTTGGGATTGGGAGCTGTTGAACCACTTGGAAATGCTAGCAGCTGTATTCTAGCCTCTCCCATTGGTGATAGGTACATCGGCCCCTTTTATATTACAAAAAAAATTTCCATTTTCAAGAAAATTTTCTAATACTCTTCAACGCTGGGTATCTCTTGATAGGACAATATTTTTAAATTGAATTCCCATTATATATTTTTTTAGAATGATTGCTGTACGTTGTGAACCTCAAACAGGTGTTCAAGTCGCAATTGCTCACGCACCACGTAAAGACTTTTTTCCGGGACAATTGGTGCGAGAGAGGAAATGGGAGAATCTAGGCGGATCCTTCAAAGAAGTTCGATGGGATAAGATGGAAGGAAAAAATTTTCTCAATAAAATGGAACTGCTCATGGCCTCGCTCACCAGTTCATAACTTAATTCGCTATTTATTAATTATTACCTTGATCAAATTATAAAGACACTTCATTGATACTAGTAATTGCCCTTTAATCTTGAATCAGATGTACATAAAGGAAAAAAAAAACAGGATTAAAGAAAAAAAATGATTTTATTATGAAATCCTTGACATATGCCAAGCTGCTATTCCACAAAATCTGTCTCCTGGCATAATATAAATAAATAATTAAAATTCATTTTTATTTTTATTCATTCATTTACATTCGAAGTAAAATGGATATGAAATCTGATTCGCCGTTTTAGTTCACGATGGAATTCCAATTACAATCAAAAGAAGGCATTTTTTAAATTTTTGTTTCAACATTCCCTGTGGTTCCTATTTGCTCATTTGCTAAATATTTTACACTATCAAGATAAAATTGAAATGAAATATTACGTTAGATAGATGTTACATGCTTTAAACGTGCCTTAAACATAGAAATACGTAAAAAAATTGTGAATAGAACATTTTTTAATGACTGCACATCCAACTCCAGGCTCCTCTAATCACACATACTGTTCAGTAAAATATATAAGAAATGCTCTCTTCTGAGCATTAGATTGTCCATAAATCGTGAGACATACCAATAAATGGGCAATATTCTGATAATATTAAGAGACACTTTTTACCTCTCTTTGTTAACTATCCAATCACAAATAGTGAATGTTGTGTCCACTTTATCCTGAATTCTCCAAACTGTTAGGACTATTCAGCGTCTTGAAAAACACATGGGAATGTTCTTAACGCTACCGCCTGCAACTCTGAATGCTAGAATTGCAGTGATGGTGAGTACAGTGTATGCTACCAGCAGGCTAGCACCAGATATATCCAATTTATTCAACAACGTTATACATGATACGAATAAGTGTGAGCAAATGACCCAAACGAGTTGTCCCCAATTTTTTCTATCCAATGCTGAGAAGAATACAATGCCCCAGAAGGTATGGAGGAGAATGAAGCACAGGGTAGTGGCGGCTGATAACATGAAGAAGTACTCGTGGCCTTGACGGAGACCCATCGTTCCTGGACCAACGGAGTCAGCTAGGACATTTACTAGGGCAAATGCTCCACTCATGAATCCATAACCCAAACCACAGACGTATGCAAATATGTGTCTACTGTTTGCCACGTGAGCTGTCGTCACCTTCTCCAAACCCTTTTCTGCTTTCCTGAGAACGCAGTACAAAAGAAACCTGACAAAAAAAAATATCAAGATGTAGTTAACTTTTGACCTAAAACTACCGAAAACCCAAATTCTGGGTACTATCCTCGATTACTGACCTAAATCCTTCCTGAAAGAGCACAGAGAATACCAGACCGAAGGCAAGATGTTTATGCAGGGGGACCACAGCATACCACAAAATGGATGATAGCAGCAGCGATATCAACCAAAAAAATGCACTGGCTATCAAAATAATTATTCGAATTGGCTCCACTGACACTGTAAATGTGAACATTGCCAAGGGTGGCCCAAACGCCAAGAGTGCACAGCCAAAAAAGTCCATCACTGCCATTTTTATAATCTTTTATTATCAATACCAAATCCAATAAGAATGTTAACAGCTCCTCAATTACCCGGATTGATGCATCTTAAGCAATGACAAAAAAAGTATTCAATTTAATGTTTAATCAAATATTTCGAACGAGCTCTACGATTTTAGGTTAAAAGCCGTAATAACCAAAATTAATCATAAAAAAATAGCGACTGTGCTGCTAGCTCCTCGTAACATGTAACTAATTCCCATGTAACTAATTCCCATATTGTTGTTTCCCTCGTTTTACATATTTATTCTATCATCAACCACCGGTTTTGACATTAAAACATCCCCCATTTTACATCGATTTCATCCCTGAACACTGTCGTCGTCGTCATATAATATAATATAATATAATATATAAAAAGGAGAAAGGAGAATCGATCTCAAAATATCCCGAATAAAACTAACGCGCCACCACTCACATTTTCATATGTCCCCCTGCATGGCTTTTCAGTCATTCCCCTAGTTATCGACATAGCTTTACTCTTGAGCCCATGCCCTCTCCACATGGAGAATTGATATTTTTGTAATTGATAAATAACGTGAAAATGTCACTCCCCGATAAAGTTTTAATGCGAAAGATTAAGAAGAGAGAGGAGTACAAGTTGAAAGTAATCCAGGAACGAGAGACCCTCAAGAAAAATGGTGAGAATGTCAATTACTCTTTGTATAGGTTATAAACGTGTTTGAAACTAAACAATGATTATTAAAATTATGAAAATTCATGTGGTACTAACTTTTACTATAGATGCTGTTGGTGATAGTGCGGAGTTCGGAAGACCTGGAAGCAAGAAGAAGAAAATTAATGTGAAGAGACCGTGTGCAGAGGACACTCCAATAAAGAAAAAGAAGAAAAAGGTAGAGCATTCTCCAGAAGAAGTGCAAGAATCTTCCCAAGAGAGAGAAGTTGCCAATGGAAATAAATCAGAGTCTGAAGAGAATAGAGGAGGAATGGAAGCTGCACTGCCGGGTTCAACAATTGGTCTGGATGTTTCAAAGAACACGGGCTTCTCCTCCCTCAAAGGCAACGTTTGTGAGCAAACATTGAAAGGTATCGAGGACATGGGCTTTACAAACATGACAGAAATCCAAGCGAGAGCCATTCCCCCTCTCCTCGAGGGAAGAGACTTGGTGGGAGCTGCAAGAACTGGTTCTGGAAAAACCCTGGCTTTCCTTATCCCAGCCATTGAACTCATTAATAAACTCAAGCTCATGCCAAGAAATGGCACTGGCTGTATCATTATCTCTCCAACTCGAGAGCTGTCGATGCAGACATTTGGAGTCCTAAAAGAATTGATGAAGTACCACCACCATACGTATGGGCTCCTGATGGGAGGTGCCAACAGGCAGACAGAGGCCCAAAAGCTGGCAAAAGGAGTGAATATCGTCGTAGCAACTCCTGGCAGACTGCTGGATCATCTCCAAAATACTGCAGACTTTCTCTTCAAGAACCTTAACTGCCTGATAATCGACGAGGCCGATCGTATTCTGGACGTTGGCTTCGAGGAGGAGTTGAAGCAGATCATCAATATCCTCCCCAAAAGAAGACAAACGATGCTGTTCAGTGCCACACAAACAAAAAAGGTTGAGACTTTGACAACTCTAGCTGTCAAGAAGGAGCCTATCTACGTTGGGGTTGATGATGAGAAGGAGAAGGCCACAGTGGAGGGTCTAGAGCAGGGCTACGTCGTCTGTCCAAGTGAAAAGAGGTTCCTCTTGCTCTTCACATTCCTCAAGAAGAACAGAAATAAAAAAGTAATGGTTTTTTTCTCGTCTTGTATGTCCGTTAAATATCATCATGAATTGTTGAATTACATCGATCTACCAGTGATGAGCATTCATGGAAAGCAAAAGCAGACGAAACGAACGACCACCTTCTTCCAATTTTGTAATGCCACCTCAGGGATTTTACTGTGTACTGATGTGGCTGCTCGAGGTCTCGATATCCCCGATGTTGACTGGATCGTCCAATTGGATCCTCCAGATGATCCAAAGGAATACATTCACAGAGTTGGTAGAACAGCTCGTGGTGAGGGAAGCAGTGGACACGCCCTACTGATCCTCCGACCTGAGGAACTGGGCTTTTTACGTTATCTGAAACAAGCCCGAGTTCCTGTGAATGAATTCGAATTCTCCTGGAACAAAATAGCTGATATCCAGCTGCAGGTAGGAATGAAAAAATTGTCGTCATTCTGAATTACTTCCAATAACCATAAATGAGGGGGGGGGGGGAGGAGATTCATTGCCAGCGGAAAGTTAGTTGACCTTATTAGCCGCTGGTGCCTAATTGATACGAGCCAACGCCCTCGCTTTATACTAGTAAATTGCAGCGAGGGGGTGAAGATAGCGGGTTGGAGTAAATTGGTGAATCGATTCTTTCATTGGATAAATGCACTGGCTCTAGGCACGTGGGTCGGGACGAACCTAAAAAGGCTTGAGTTCTCTCAAAGACTGGGGCGATTCAGAGATGAGAGTCATTTTCATCGTCTATTTATTACGCTTTTTCGTGTACGGTGTACTAAAGCCCGTTATCACCTGTCAAAAAAAAAAAAAAAATGTGCAGCAGCACCCACAACTAGGCAATAATGGTTTGCCAGTGTTGATTGCACGTTTGATAATGCCAAATCAAGAAACAGACATTGCTTTATTTATGAGCGATACACGTTAGCAAGCTGTCTGACTCCAATCGGTGATCTCATTGGATGTTTTTCATTCCACCGCCACAGAAAATTGCACAATTCCCGTATTAACAAACTATCTCATTGCAATTGCGTGATTATTCCGATTTTTCTTGACAGTTTGTATCGATGAGTACCTGGGGACTGCTGGGGAAAGAGTTGATGGAGCTGATTAATAAAGTGTTTTTCCTGTGATCTAGCTGAGGGTTTTTCCCGCGTCATTAGTCGAGTATTAGCATTCCCCTCGCTCTGAGGCCACCCCACATAACAATCTCTAGCCATAACTAATTAGGAGCTTGGAACAATGGAGACTCACTTAGGCGAGAACTAGTAAAGTAAAGTAAATTGAATTTACAGTTATCAAGTTGGAAAAAAATATAAATTTTCAGGAAATTATGAACTTTAATAGAAAAACCTCATTGATCGGAGAATGTCACATTAGTTTGCAATTTCGACTTATCACCTGGCCATTTGTTGAACCAAAAAAAAGTTGGTGAATCTGGTGAAATTCTCTATTATTATTATATTTAATTGTATGGGAAGACTTGAATTTGATATTTCGCCTGAAGGTCAACCCCTCGAGTAAATTGCGCAGTCAACGAGGCAATAGACAGGAGAAGAAGAATGATAAAAAAAAATAGATGGGTATGGCGCCCACGCTGGTGGACCGTTGATGCCAAGTGTGTACGTGTCCATAACCACTCCCTCAGAGGGCAACCGATTCAGATAGTAAATCTATAAGGATATCGATTTATATTGCTCTCGTCCATGATATCCACTTCTTGTTCCCCTTATTTTTCATTCTCACTTTGCTGTGTTCTTATTCTCCTCAAGAGTGGCTACCGGTTCCACTGGATAGTCGACTTGTTCTTCCGACTGCCTCTCCTCTTCTCGGCGCAAGGCCAATTTATGAATTGCGCGATCCTTCGTCTGCCTCACGGCCCGTAATGTTAATCTCAGTCGAGAATCCCTGGCGTCAAGCATTGATGCTTTTTGGTGGGATTCATAAATATAGTCAGTGGACTAAATATTCTTCGCAAATTTGTTGCTCCGGGGATTATGTGGGATAGGGGCCTCGTTTTAGGAGGATTATTCCGTTTTTCAGGGTAAGCATAAATCATTTCAATGGATTAATATCTACCGGGAAGATAGACTGAATGAATTTTCCTTCGATTTCAACAAGAATTTAAATTCTATTAAATTCGTCTCATTCAGACGGATTCCAAGTTTTTCGTAATTATTCACTACTTCGATTTTCAGTTTTGTCGTTATGCCAAGAATTTATTATTCTCAATCTCATGTGACTGATCTCTTTAGGGGTGGAATTTTTGCATTCAAATGAGGCAACCTTAGCTTTTTATTTCATGTAGAAACGATTGATTATTAGCGGCGGAACTGAGTGGGCGTCATGAAGGCATTAAATTAAATGATCTAGTGTGTCATACATGGAAAAACATTACTTTTCCATGTTTTATGTCTCTACTGCTGAGCTTTGTTCACGTTAGTGTACACATACAGTAGGTAATTCTCAAGGTTTCCGCCACCTACGTGCGATACTATCTTAGATGCTCTTTTGAATAAATTGCAAGAATATGGATTGTGACACCGGAGAGATCTAATTGAAGAGTTGATAATTGTTGGTAACAATTTTCAGATACAGTTTGATGTGGCAATTAATTATGTGCAATTAAGCTTTTGAAGAATTAACGAAATTATTTCAGCTTCATTTCTTGGGGAGATGGGTGGGGGTCTACGTGAAATAATTCTACGTAATTTATTGAAATATTGTAATTCGTCAATTTAGAAGACCATTAGGAGCTAATGGGAAACACCAATTCTCGGAAAAAAATCTACTACAGGCGAATTATAAGTGGTTAAATTAGTTTTCATCCGACATTAGACAGATTGGAAGCAACTCCGGGATTTTCAACGAATGATTCATACAACAGCGAGCTGTGCTTACTTGTCGCCTAGACGAAGTGTTCTAGCACGCAGCTGGACTCCGAATGATTTCCGTCTCGAAATACATCATTGAATCCTGAATATTTTTTTCTTTAAATCATTCTTCAGAATCTGCAGTTGTAAAATTTCAAGATTTTTTAATGATAAAATTACTCAAAATTGAAAAGACAAGAGGTCAGATTTTTTGCGGAAAATTGAAAAAAAAATTTTCTTTGTCCCATTTGCAGCTGGAGAAATTGGTCTCGAAGAATTACTTCCTCAACTTATCAGCAAAGGAGGCATTCAAAGCGTATGTCCGTGCCTATGATTCCCACCACTTGAAACACATCTTCGACATTGAAACCCTGGATCTTGTCCAAGTTGGCAAATCATTTGGATTTGCAGTACCACCTGCTGTTGATCTGAGTATCCTTTTTTTTTTTAATAATTGCTAAGTATTATGAGAAAGCCATTAATCGCGACTAATAGGTATTGGTTCGGATTGGCAGTATGTCTATCCTGTGCTATTATTTCAGACTTATTCCTCCTCATGTATGATTTATGCGCTGTTTTCCTTAACGAGATTTAACAGAAGTGCCTGTGAGAAAGGAATCGAGACCTAGAAAACGTCTCGGTGGAGGCGGCTATGGATACTTCAAGAATATGAATGATACCAGTGGTGGTAGGCAGATCGAGATGACCAAACACTTTCGACAGGTGGACAAGAGAAAGAATGATCAACGACAATTTACTAGATAATCTACACAAAATATATTCATGAATTGTTATTTCTCTGGGTTCACTGGGGATTGATATGTGAATTAAATAGTGCATATCTAATCTAATGTACAGTATCATTGTGCATCCGTACATAATACTACGATACAAATAGAAATTATTATTTTTCACATTAAAAACTACTTGACTTTGTTTTTGAGTAAACCTCTTTAATCTCCTATTAAACAACTGTATTTGGCAGTAATCTCTTAGTATAGATTGAAAAATAAATGCTTATTGACAATGAGTATTTATTGTATATGAGAAAAAGGAAGAAATTAAGATCTGAATGGAATTATCAATGTAACACCTACGTTAAAAAATCGTGAACCCAAATAAATTATTTTTTTAAGGATTTGTGGTTTGGAGAGAACATATACGCAGTTGAAGAGAATGTCGTTTTAGTAAAATAGACATATAATTCATAAGGTTTATGCTTAGTGGTGATCGCCCACGTGGTCGTGTGCCAGGCCCATCTATGGTTGGAATAGGTGACGTCAACGTTAACTTTACATTAACCAATATGTGTGTAGGCGACGGACGCCGGACGCCGGACGCCGAGTGCCGAACGCTGAACGCTGAACGCTGAACACCGAACGCTGAACGCTGAACGCCGAACGCCGAACGTTGAACCCTGAACGCTGAACCCTGAACCCTGAACGCTGAACACTGAACGTTGAACGTTGAACGTTGAACGCTGGACCAAGCATAGAAGGCATAGAAGGTAATGCCCGTGGGATATGCATACGAGGCGGTACTCAACCATTTCAATATCTTTGATCAATATTTTTTTTTCATACCCACATACTATACAATATTGACGTTTCAATGGTTTATTAATTTCCCTCTCGTTTTGTCCATTTTTGGTTTTGTTTTTTCTTTCTTTTTTTTGGCTAGCATTGGGACATGTATCGATAGTTACGTACAGACTCGTTTATTTATCCCTCCAAGGCATCGCTTTTCAGATCTTTATCTGACCCCAAAGCATTTGACGTTTTGCAAGGCTTCACATACCCTGAATGAATCGTTTCCGCTTGCAACAGTGAAGCTTTCCATTTTTCCCGGGCGTTTGATGTTTTACGAAAGTCTGGGGTAACATTCGATTTGCGTTTCATAACTCTCAAGTCAGACATTAGGATAAATTTTCATGGAAAAGGAGTTTAATTTGATTGAAGGAAAAATTAATGGGGATGCCAATTTTCCCCAGTATTTCAGGAAATTTGATATTTTAAATTATTCTTGAAGGGAATATGTGTTTGCCCATTAAACTGCATTTGATTGCATTTAGACATGAACGAGTTGTTCAAGAGTCACCGATTACCGAGGCATTTACAACGGGGGAAAATAGCAGACGAGTGAGGATGGGCATATGAAATGGCCAGTTATGATGATCTCAACGGGTTTATTCATTATTTTTCTCTCGATAACTTGTGATCATTCATAACTACCACAGTCAAGCATTTCTTTTACTGTGACTCACCGCACTATCCTACATGGAAAAACAATCTGATACAGGGACACAAAAATTGTTTGTGTGGAAGAAAATTGATCATTTTCAAGGGTTAATCAATATCGAGTCCACGTTGATCAGAAAAACCGTATCATACCTACTTTCCACAGGATTTTGGAGGAATCGAAAGAGCGCAGGTTGTCCGGCCCCAAAGATACAACAATATGACGAAATAAAAACCATAGAAACGAGAATGAAAACCCACCCACGTCTCGTTTAAGCTATCTCTCCCCACCCTCGAAAGGTATACACATTCGAAAAAGGTAAAATCACAGGGGCTTGAACTAGTTTTATTCAACTCTCGTTAGTCTTCATGACGCTACCAGTAACTCCAATTCAAGTACAGTGGTGTTCTTATCTTCATGTTATTTAAGGATATCCATGTTGCACCTACTGAATATATTATATATATTCAATTGTGTTACTGCCTTGGAAAATTTATTTTCAAATTTTAAGTGTGATACTGAAATGAGCTGAAGGCTTGGCTGCTATTAAGCGATGGAATCAAGAAAATTACCGTATCCTTCTCGAAAGGCGTAATTTTCTATGGTAATTTTACACCACAAGTAGCATTTTTAGCTCAAAGCAATTTGCTATCGAGTATGCGCGATGAAAAATGGATAAATTCACCGCGTGATATTGCTCATATGCTAATTTTTTATTCCCATTCGTCCTGGGCATGTGCACCCTCCACTTGGAGCATGACTCGATGAGTGGCGCAGCAGGATTATATGAGTGGGTCGTCACTTTATGAATAATACATGATAAACGTAAACGTATCACCGGGTATTGCGGCGATATGCTGTAGTCGAGTGCAAGGAAATCGAATTTTCATAAGAATTTGTTAACAGGGCGTTGTCGCCGTGACTTCCGCTTCGAAACTCTGTCTTCATCTCCTCTATTAAAATCCTATACATATACCCCTCTATATTCATTCCTCCCGTGTTAATGAAAATTGAGATATCGTTGGTTGGCTGGTGCAAGCATTTGAAATTTTTGATAATCATGGTAATTTAAAAAATGAATATTGAAAATGCAAGAAAGTGTTTTCACGCCCATCGTGGTCACAAAGTCATAATTACACAAAAATGTCCTCTCGCATTATCAATACAAGATGCGCTTGTAAGCGTAACGCAAGTATTCTCCTCAATTACGGAAGCCAAGCCCGAGTTTTCTTTAGCATAATGCACAGGTGGACCGTTTGATGGAGGGAGACTGGTGTCAGTTTTAAAAGGATGGTAAAGATATTTGGGTTACCTGGGGGCGGTTGTTTGCTTCCTCAAGTGTTATAATACCCAGCATCATTGCATTCGTTTTCTAACGAGCATAGTACCGGCCAACCGTTACGCATCAACGAAGTGAACTGTATTGCTGATGCATGTTGCAACATGTTTCGAGGAGGATATTAATGATCATCAACAGCATGAAGAGATCATTTTGCCTTCTTTTCATCAGGATATGTCCTCCAACGGTGCACCAACTGCTCGGATTCAGGCAATTAACAAATTGCATGTAGAAAAGAGTTTTGCAATATTACATTACATGACAATTCACCTACTGCTAATAAAACTCATTTTCTGTTTTACTCAAGTTTCGGAAACTTTTAAACTGATCAACAATATATTGACACTTGGAATTAATGGAGAATCTCTTTTGGGGAGGTGAAAATGAATTGTCGTTTCTCGATTAAAATGATAAATATTTAAACAATGATTTTTACTGATAATGAAGAAATAAAAAAAAGGAGAATTTGGTATTGGAAGAATACACAGGTTGGGGGGATGTAATGAAATTATTTCTCTGGTGACTCTCAGTGACTTACACCCACTCAACTTGCTCACACTAACATATCACTTGAGTGATCCCCAGGCCCCGCTTTGCCCCTTTGGTTAGTACACAAGAGCCGTTCGAACACTGTGAGGCCGTATATGGTGGTGGGCGGGAAGCCGCCGCAGCGAATAATCTGTGTGTGCGTGTATGTGTGTGCAAGCGCTCTTGTGCGCAGTGGTAGGGAGCATGCGCACTGGCATCGAAATTCATGGAACTGGCGGTGTAGTGTGAGGGAGGGGTGGACGGTGGGACTGGTAGGGCACAAGTTTTGTTGGAAGAGGAAGGCAGGTCGGCACGATCGAGCACACGAGAAGTCGCGCAGTTGTGATACGATTGTACAGTGGTGCGCGTGCGTGAAAAATACCCAAGTAATTTTCAGTTTTAATCGACAATTTAAAAGTTTCCAAAACTCCAGTCCGTCAACACTGCCTATGGTTAATAATCACAAGTGAATATCCATTAAGAAAAACTCACCAAGTGCGACAGAGGGACAAATTGGCCCTTCGTCTCTGTCGCTCGACTCTCCATATCCAACGATTTCGGCTTCGCCTTTGCGAATCGCAGGAAGGATAGATCGCACGTACAGACAACTATCACATACTCCGCGCTGGACGAGTGGTATTTGCAACACCCAGCGGGCTAAGTGTATTATTTTTCTTCTTGGGACGGGCGTATTACCATTCTCGAGTCACGTTAGAGCAATTGACCACTATTGGAAACACGGTTTTTTCTTAAATAATCCCTCAGAGGAGTTTTTTCTGCGGTTCTGAGTATCATTCTGTTACAAATATGTGTGATAATACCAATACCACCACTCAGAGTATAGCGGACTATCTGTCACAATTGCTGAAAGACAGGAAGCAGCTCGCCGCTTTTCCCAATGTCTTCATACATGTGGAGAGACTGCTGGATGAAGGTGAGTTCCTAAACTAATTTTATGGTGGGGCCGCGGGAATTATTTGAGGAAGGCTTTTTTTTTCTCCGCGTGAAAACGTTTGTTTACATTGTTCATTTGGAGTATCGGTATTTTGAGGATAAATGTGAGAGTGGGTGGAACGTGTCACGCGGTTACGCCTTCTTGTTGTTGAGGAGAATCGTGTGGAATGAGGAGACTTGTACTTAAGGCCACTTGAAATTCTGAATCATTGCGTGTCACGTGGGCTTTTGTATTTGGTAGGCGTACGGGGGTTTGGATTTTAAAGAGCTGCTGGTGAGCGGTGCAAGGCCGGTGGGAATTGTTTACTTGGGAGAGAAAGAGAGAGCGCGAGCGAGAGGGGGGGGGGGGGGGGGGGGGGGGGGGGGGGGAGGAGATGAGAGAGAGAAAAAATACGCTCAACTTGTTTTCAACCTCCGGAGAAAACCTTGGTTTCGTATTTGTCACGTGTACGAGTCCTATTTTGGCAGGATTGAATAAATGATTTGTGGTATTTAGAAGGTTTTGCTCTTTCGGTGAAAACTTGGCGTATTTTGAAATGTGATTGGTTGTCGATCGGGCAAATGAGTTTATATGGTATGAATTGAAGCGCAACAGTTGTTGAGGACTAGTGGGATGTTTGTCGAGCAAATATATTGGTCTTGGAGAACGTCGAGATGGGGGACCAGGTGCTACCAGACGTTATCACTATTTTTCCAACGGGTTAAGCATAAAGAATTAACTATCAATGAAATTTATAAAACTTCAATTTTGCATTCGTAACTGATTCCGTTGTTTTATCAGCCCAAACGGGATTTTATCGGGAATGGAGAGAAAAAAGGTCAGCAAGTTCAGGTTTGTCAACTCGATTTCTCCTTTTATTTTCCCGTGCCTTACCCGATTGCTGCAGTGGAAAAAAAAAATCGGATTTTATGGCAAGTAATGGTGGTGGAACAATGAAGAGCCATTTTATGGCATTTTGCGTGACCTTGTCAACGTCGTTGCCTTTCGTCTCAAAGAGATTCGTTGCGATAAAAATGACGCCAAGCCCCAAGTGCCGCCACCACTGGAATCTCGAGTGCTTAATTAAAGTCGATTTGCAATTCCAGTCGTATGTATTTTTCCTTCTCCCCTCCGCCACCGTCGCCGCCACCGCCGCCTCCTCCTCCTCCTCCTCCTCCTCCTCCTCCTCTTCCTCCTCCTCCTCCTCGTTCGAGCTTCACTCCCTGAGGGCACCACTCCGAGGAGCCCAATGTCTCGCACCATATTTATTATGCCGAGCCATGGGGAGAAAGATCGATTCGCATTCCCCGTAGAATACCGAGATATCATTTCGCTTTAATACATTTCCACGCAGCCCGTCCGCAATTTATGTCTTATACTTGGATTTGTCTTTGCACATGACAAATTAGAAATAAGTAATTGTGAAAGGGAATTCCATCGGTGTACAGAAAAAGCAGTGATAGATTATTTATTCCTTGACTCAAGAAAATAGGAGGAAGATGTAAAGTTTTTGGCTCTCAATTTTTTCAATGATTTAGTGTTTAACAAACCGGAAAGACTTTAGTCGAATAGCAGGGCCAACCGAGAGTTTTGTCATATTTTAAACAAAAATAAATAGCTCATGCACGTCATCACGTCATATTAACAACTTGCCTGGCATAAATCCCAAAAATTTATGCACCGATGGGTTTTATTCCTTCGCCCCAAAAACGAGGGTATTTTAAACGACCCCAAAATTCAACCCAATTCACTCCCTCCCCGTCACCAATAGCCTCCTACTATTTTGATGTGATTTTAATTGAAGGAAGTGGCGTCACTCTGAAGGCTGTGCAGAAGTATATATACTCTCTCAAATTCCAATTAATTATTATGGATTTCTTATTCGTAAGGAATTTACACAGCGTTGCATTGGAGGCTCTATTTCAACCTCGTCCAACGAGTTTTCTCGGTGACCCACTGGCGTGAATAGAACACATGCGTCGTCCAATGGCCGAGTATTCTCTCGAGCTGTTCTTTCGAAATGTTGCTGACTTGTCATCTTCAACTGTCTCAAAAGCACAGAGTCCTTGAAATTCCACTTGAATGCCTTCAAGTATATCAACAATTCCTATGGACGTCACAGTGAAAATTCCAGGTGATAAATAATTTAACAGATTCAAATGGTCTGCCTTCATCACCACAAATATCCCTCTCAAACTCGACGTATTTCTTGACATATTCGCTACCGTTAACTCTTGTCTTTTTTACTTAAAAACTTGCGTCCGCGTCCTCGTCCTCGTCCTCCTCTGTGACCCTGCCTCCGTCGTGGCTCCGTCCTGCTTCCTCTCCTTGCCACCACATGTTTCCCTCCTGCGGTGGCGGCCGCATTCCTTCCTTGTGAACGGCTAACTCGCCGATCTCGCATAAGGGAGCCCCAACTCTGCCTCAACTCCTATACTCTCTCAACAATCCAACCAAACACCTCTACACCTCTTCGGTTACTTCACCCAACCACGCGTTCCTCTACCAATATGTAATTCTACACGTCTAGCGCTCGAGTTTTTCGGCAATTTCAATAGATTCTCTCCAATATTCTCGCCAATATAACGATAACGCTGAGATAGAGAGGAAAGCTAGAGCTGATAGTTGAGCATATATATATAGTTTAATATATACATATTGCTGTTTTTAAAACGCTTCAATGACTCTTTGCGGTATTGCGGTGAACATTCCGGGAAATTGTTCAGTGAACGCACATAAAATGGCCCCCATCACTTCAAGTGAATAATTCAATCTACTCTGTGCATATGAATATCATACATATGCCATAAGATATTTTAACTGCTCTCGAGTACTTTTTTTTTTTTTTCACTCCAGCTGAAACTTCTCTTTTGGCACAAGTGAAAAGGATCGGTTTGTTTAAACTCATCCACACGTACGCGTTTGGGTAATGGTATTATAGCGGTGGTTGGGATCCAGTCCGAGGCTGGTGTTTTGCCCGAAAAGGCAATACACTGAGAACGACCAGTTCACCATTTCTTCTCATATTTTTTTTTCATTCCTGTTTCATTTATCCTCCTCGGCTCGCCTTCCACTTGCCAGATCAACGGAGGATGCTGAAGAATAAAAGGAGATATTCTACTGCCGACGCGTGCGATCGTTGTGGCGGTAACAACATGAGGGGGGAAACGTGAATGGACGCCGAGTGGGCGGTCACCACCGTTGACTTTCACGTCTTGCATTTTGACCACTCCTTTGTCATTTTCTCCATGAATTTTCTTCACTCTGAGACAAATTAAACGTTACATTCCAAATGTTTTAATAACCACATGGATATATACATGGATATCGTTCATTTTATGTTTGAATATTTTTATAATTCTCAAATCACTTACTTTTTAAAAACAATTGTTGAAATTCAACTTATTCTTTGAGGCTTTCAATGAGGAATTGATTTATTAATTAACTCGTATCTGAAAAAAGGAAGACAACGCTGCAATCGAGATGATTTCTGCGCGGATTCTTAACACGTTAAACAACGGGTTAAACCTCATCGGTTGAAATTAATATTAACAAGCTGGAGTGAATTTCTTTTTTCCTTCATTCACGAGCTCAACCATTCCATCAGGTAAACTCGCGCTGAAAATTTCAAGGAAATCCCCGGGCCAAATAACCAGACCCCCTTATATATTGTAAACGCTAGTGAATTGTAATTAGTCAACGATTCAATGGCAATTGTCTATCTCATTAAATGTTCTCGTCACTTCATTTTTCATTCAATCTTGATGATTTTGCGCCTAAAATTGGGAAATATTGGACTGTGTGTTGACCACGTGATAAAATGCCAAACGTGAATTTGGTGTGAATGAAAATACACCTTTACATTTATGCAACAAGTAGTAGAATGGAGTTAATTTATCGCGATCGAGATAAGTAGTGCGTCTAACACACACCCACCAGATTCTCATTGAAATAATCAGCTGGCCATTGGTCATAGATTGTATCCCCTGTATTGCTTTAGCCAAGAGTTTTAGCCAACAATTTCAGAGACCCTTCATTACGCATGTGCCAGTATCTTGGAAGCCGCAACTATCATTGAGTGGTTTATGATGACGATAAAGTCATTCCTACAGCGACACAAATACAAGCCCTCCTCCAATTGTTTGTTATGCAGGCGTGCAAAAAACATTATATTCTCGTTAACATTTTCCTCCGCTGTCTCTCTCTCTCTCTCTCTCTCGCTCTCGGACTTTCAAATGAAATCCTTTGATGTATAGTCTTGAGAATTCTGTGTTGAAACACGTACGTGCTACCTGACTATAGTCAATGGGCGTGACTTCAAAGATGAAGAATATAATCGACTCAGCACCTGAAGTTACTTCCATGTACGTGTGGCAAAATTAAAATTGCATTAGGGTGATTGTTGGAAAATTGTTGAAGGCTTCGAAGTGATCATTCTAGGACCTAGAATCTAGGTGAAGATAATCAGGTATATTAACAATCTCCGTCCTATTAAAAAATTGTTATCATATGTTTCGTAATAGTATATTACGGTACAAGTGAAAAAAAAAGTGATTTTAGGTGTAATTTTGTAAAAATGTATTGAAAGACTAGATATTTTATACTTAAGTATATTTTTTTTTGCACTTGAGACGGATGCGTATGAAATCCGGGAAAATCCAAAATATATAATGATACAGAAAAGTGCGAAAGGGTAGGGTGGTACCTTAACGGCAATTACGGGGGAGGCACACTTTCCTTACAATTTGCTTTTCATGTACATCGAGAAAGCATCAATACCGTTGTGACAGCCAAACTAAAATGTCTGTGGGCACATTATCCTCACGACAAGCGTTTAAACCTCACCTTATTCTTTCTGACTGGCTTTCATGACTTCTTGAAAAGGATTTTTATTCTTTCTTTCATGTTACGTTCTGCTGTACTCTTGAATTATTCTAACGACATTCCACTGAGGAAAATCAACACACTTTGGGTGCAAGAGAAAGGCGAAAATTCGATTTTTTTTTCAGTTATGTTTGATGATATTTGTTCAGTAGTCAATTGAAGAAAATAATATGTTGGACTTGCACTATTTTCATTATGAGTATGAAATAAGACTCCCATTGAAAATTCGCGACGATATGTAATTTTTTAGTAAGAAAATATCGATAAAAATAATGCAAATACGTCATTGAATACTTCAAATTTTAAATAATAATTTTCCAGCAGTATATCTCTATTCTGCTACTGAATTGTGTTGGAGTGAATTTTCGTTAATTTTCAATGCGGCACAGCTGTTATTAATTTTCTCAGCGAACTTCAAAACGCTGGCAAGAAAAATTTAATCGTTTCGTTTCTAAATAAGGAATTGCTGGCTTTCGTTGCCGAGTCAGCATCAAGTTTGGTGATTTTATTTTTTTATTTTTTTTATAATATACGATACGACCGTTACGTGGCAAAATGGAAAATGTAAATAAAAAGTATTGAAGGGAGTAAAAAAATGTGCTGGGAATGCATTGAGGAGGGCCTTGGGGCCCTCATCATGAGAATGAAAATACGAACAGGGAGGCCGATGACCGCGTGCTGACCTGAGAATCCTATCCCAGACGTCGTTCTCCCTTTTTAGGTTCTCATCGTTCCCCCCAGGGCCCTTTGGACTACGTCGTGGGGGAATTCCCCCAGGAGAACTCCTCTTATAGAAAAAAGTATTTACTTGAAGCAACTATATTATATTTTTAGTTGAAAATTAATGTTCACTGGCGCATTCCCTTCATTTTTTTTTTTCCTATAAATTTCTTGACAATTCAGCGTAAGTCGGAGTAGATACTTTTTTCCGCTCTCGAGAAAATCTAAAAATACCCTGAGTGACTGGGAATTGTTAGAATTCTCAAAAATTTGGAATCCCTCCACGGATGTCAACTCCACAATCTCGAGAGCTCCTTCTCCAATTTGCACTGGTCAGGGAAGAAAAAGTTGTAGAAAACCTTGAGTGTGTTGGCTTCAAGGCCCTCCGGATTTTCTTTTTGCCTCAATTTCTTACCGATGGAGAGAGATTTTTTTCTTATCTCTACGGATGAGTTCACACAGAGTGGTTGGTTACGCGTTGGACAGGTTTTCGAGTTATTGAATATGCTTGAATGATCGTTAACCAGAGCCTCTATATGATATAACGGGATCTCGGTAGCTGTCGAATGGAATCGTATGAAATAATCAGCTCTCGGTTCGTTAAAGAACGGAATAATAAGAGGAAAAAATGGGAATGGCATGATAAATGAGTTTATCAGAGCATTCGCCAATGAAATAATGCTCTCCACGATTTTCATTGGTACTCAATCTAGAAAATAGTAAATCAACATTATTGCTTAATTGAGAGAAGCGCGAATGAATTATTACATTGGGTAAAAATTAGTCTTGATCGTTCCATTCCCCTTTGATAAACAAAACCAGTCTGGGTTATCACCATTATCTTCATTTCTCAGTATTGAACTTTTCATTTTTAATTCACTGTCTCGGAAGTTTGATGCGAAATGTCAAAGCTCTTGTATGACGGCTTTTATCAAAGGGAGCGCTCAGTCCGCACAGGGAATAATATATTTGTGGGGCAAACAAAGGCAATATGCCCATTTTCTGATAACACCGGACATTATCCGCTACTTGAGGGTAAATATTTCTCTGTTTGCAGATCATCGGAGGGCTATACCGGAGAAGAAAAATTATTTTGATTCAGAATATTTACTCGATTAAAAAAAATCTGTCACCGCAATTGATAAAGTACGATAAGATCACAAAATTAGCGTTGAACTACAGAAAAGTTATTTATGAAAATATCAGTATTTTCATTGAAAAAAAAAAAAAAACAATTTTTCAAAGTGATAAAAAAGCCGAAGGGTGAGGTAATCATTTTTAATAGTTCCTTACAATGTGGATCACCATCTCCATAATTGCGTCGTCCGCCTAACCGCCGACGGTAAGAACATGTGAATGACCATTAAAGTACCAGCATGAAATTCCCCGGGATCGAACTTCAATTAAACTTTATGCCTCGGATGTTTCATTTGGGAATTCCTCTCGTTATAAAGGCGTATGGCTTTTCCCCGTGGGAAAATAATTTTTCTCGCTTGCCCTTCACCCTCGTGTCATCGTTACATTCAACAGGTAGAAGATTTTTTTTTTTTTTTTGTTGTTTATTTTTTCCACTATCCCCCTCACTTTTTCACTACTCACCTTCACGGAAGAGCTCCCTTCGAGCAAGTGTATTGTGAGAATTACCTAGGGGAGCAATGAATGAGACCTGTTGGGAGGGGACAAGACACCTGACCGACTGAAAATCGGCCTTTTAAATTCTCAAACTGTTCAGTTCAATTTTTAATTCTCCCCTCTTCCGCAGAATAAATATTCATCATCGCTCCTTAATCTATATTTATCTCATTTTCCCATGACTTTTTTCACTAAATTGATTGAAATTCATTACATTTTTAAACAGTATTAGTATAAATTTTCAATTTAGTCGTAGAAATCGTACTCGTGGAAGAATTATAAATACAAGAACTGAGTCACACTGTAAAAATAAGCAATGTTGCTTAAGCATAAATTTTCTCTCATCGTCTTTCGCTTTGAAAAACCACACCACTGAATTTTCGTGTTTGTTTGTTTCTCCTGTTTTAAACATCTCAGTATAATTCGTTAAAGCGCCCGATTATTACTGTACCAATTAAAAATTAGGGACTTGCTGCTCAATCATCTCACTTCTTTGACTTCTCGCCAACGTACCTCTTCGTTTATTCAAATAAATTTGAGGTGCCATGGTGATAAATGAAACATGACTCTCATCAGGTGAATTCCGAGTTGAGATTATGATTCTTACCTCCCGGTTGTCCAATTAACCTCTTCACTGTATATTGAATGGTGATGTAATTTTTACGAGTTGTTCTACCAGCACTAAGAATACGAGACACCAGAGACTTTCAACATCTGTGCGTGAGCACTCATCTCCAAAAGACCCACGTTTATTTTTTCCCCCAATCGGAGGATCGATTATGCAGCTGCAAACTTCCGGTCTTTAATGATATATTTCACGCTATTTGCGTGTGGGGTTCATCGACACGGGAAAATTTTCAAATCAGTGTCATAGGAAATAAAATCTTTACCGGTTATTTGTGAGTTTGTTTCTTTTTTTACTAGTTATTTTTTTCCTCTTTTCAATGAACCGATGAAACTGGAATAGTCGCGTCAACGGAGGACGAAGGGGTGCAGGGGTTCGTGTGGAATTCGAGCCGTTCCCTGCTCGAGAAAAATTCTTCAGCAGCGACTTCAACTCGGTATAATCTTCCGATTTGATCTCTCGTACAGGTCCATTCATTCGGTTTTTTTTTTATTTTCCACCGAAGTAGTTCTCAATAAATTACTAACATTCTCACAATTTGACCAATTGTTTTCGCTCAAAGGAATAGCATGCGTCAATTGGAAATAGAGCAATAAGGCTTAGAAATTCGCAGTTATACTCGTGTTTATTTTAATGTGTTGACAAAATGGGAGGGGATGGCAGTAGATTGTTTCTAGGCCATTATGGCCTAGTAGTATGTCACGGTGCACCGCTCGCAATTACGAAACCCGATGATCTCATAGTAATCACTGTAGTACAACACTTGCTATGACTCCATTCTTCCACTCATAATGCACTCAATGCACTTCTTCAGAAAAAATCAGATACCGTAGAGTTGAGGCTGGATATTCTGACAATGCCAGGTTTGCATTAACACTCGGATAACTATGTAATGAAACAGTAAATGTAGGGATTTAATTTTAGATAAATTATCGGCGATTATTATTGGTGCGACAGCTGGAGCTGTGTGAAGAGAGGATTGGATTTTTAGAGCAGACAGACCGAAATAACCAGATTTATTTTTGGAATTCCAGAGACTCGATCATCATTTGAAAAGTCAATTTCACTTAGCCTTCAGCCTGTTCTGATTGTTCTGATTATTTCAAGAATGTGGTCGAATATTACATTGAAAAAAGTTGGTTGTTGGAATATTACCCTTGGCAACAATTCAATGAATTAATGTCTCCGTTAGTATTTCCATATTAAACACAAAAACCAGTGAAATCAGTAGGTTTGGATGAGGGTCATTATTAGAAGGTATTGGTAGTGCAGGTGCAGGTGCAGCCGGTCCTCGGCAATATTTTTTCACTATCTCGTTATCCTGTGGTGAAACCGTATTTTCCATGAGCAAGTGGGGGTCTCCTGGCGCATTATTCACGCGCCCAACGGGACCAAGAGGTCAGACACGCGAGAAAGTGGGCCACATTGGGAACGTTAACCTTTTGCTCGTTGTTGTCGACTTTTTGATACCATGTCAATTACACCATCCCAATTCTAGAGAATTAGGGCCGCCCTAATTCCTTGATGAAATGCGCACCTTGATGAAATTTTCGTTTTCAAGTGTATTTGCGAATGTTTTGTAAGAATGATAATTGATGCTTCAATAGTTACTCATTAATCATCTCCTCATATAAGTCCATGCTTTTTTTTTTTACTAGAAGACCCTTTGCATCAAAAAAAAAAAAAAATCATTCAACATTATATGCCAACACCTTTTATGCATAGAACATACAATAATCAACTATCAAAAACTTTCTTTCAGTATAATTAACATATTCTATCAATAATTATGAAAAGAATGGCTCCATGGAAACGGTATTTTGGATGAGACAGTAACGTGCGGGCGGGCAAGACAGGCGGCAAATTTAGTGGGTTTATCGCAATGTGCGTCGTATTAATGATGATGCGATTGCGATGAAAAACCGGCTGATCCGGACGAGAAGTGATCAGTGGAACCATAGTCCGGTTTATCTACATTTTTTTTCCTTCTTTTTCTGTTTAATTTAATCTCGAATAGGATGAATATACCGATGTACCATGCGATCGGGCTTGTTATGAATCGAAATTTTCATCCCTCATTTATCTCTCCGACAACAATTTTTGTGATTTATATGTGGAATTATTAAATTGCATTGGCAATATTGGGAGGAAATTTTTATTTTTGATATTTTTTAAAATGCAAAAAGATGGGAAGAATGAGGCTGAAGGTGGAATGGGCCACGCCCAGTCATTAGATTTGCAAGACTTCTCGTGCGCAAGTCCTGAGAAACAAGTGAAACATAAAAAGAAGGAGGGTTTATATGGTAAGGAACATACGCCCCCGACGTTTAATGACGACGAGACGCGACGTCAATGCGACTGCGTATAATACTGGAAATTTCTGCAATCCCTCCTTGGCCTTCCCCCCTTATCCGGACAGCAGAATGGTAATGCGTGTCTGGAGTTGCCTCCACTTCCATGAAACAGTGATTCTTTTGTCGAGTTAATTAATCATTCACTTTTACTTTTTTTCCTCTTGGGGTATGACACGGACACTTTCTCGACACCGATTCATGGACGTTCAACCAGCACCCATCCTCACCTCACCTATATTATCTTAAATGAGTTGTCGTCAATCCGGTGTTGTTGCTAAAAAACTTCTCTCAATTTCTTTTTATTTTTACGAAATTTTAAAGAATTCATTAGGATTCGCGTAACAGTGGCTAGCTCCAATAACAATTGCATGGAAACACTACTGTGTTAGGGACACGTTTATGTGCATATTTTCATGTACAGTGGCAAATACCTTGAAGCGTGACACGAATCCACTTGGTTTGTCGATAAAATCCACACGAAAGTGGATCTTATATTTTTTATTGCAATTCCAGAGCACTGAGGCTTAATCACTCCAGGAATAATCCGATGTTGCGCTCGTTTAACAATTAATGGAAATCAAAAATTGTCTAACTCAACTGAATAAATTAAATAATTAAATGCTCAACGAAAAACACTAATTGCGAATCCCTTCTAAATTTATTGCTTCATTGTGTGCAGTAGATGTAGAAAAAAAAATCTACAAAAAGATCTTCTATATTCTGAAGAGTCTATTAAATAATTTGAGTAATTTTCTAATTTCAGAAATTGCAAAGGTTCGGGCAAGTCTATTTCAAATCAGTGGTGTAAAAAAGGAGCCTCTGACGTTACCAGACCCAGAAGGTGATGTCGTCACACTAACGGAAAAGGTCTACGTGCCAGTAAAAGAACACCCCGATGTGAGTATGAAACGGCTGTCTAGAATTTTAAACATTCTTCTGTGTAAGAGGAATAGCAAGAATATCGTTGCAGCTTGGTGATAAAAAGGAATACATTGATACGTGAGATAGATAATGTAATTGAGAAAAAAGGTTAGATGATGTTGGGGGAATTGTCGTCCGCCCACTGGCGTCTGTAATCGTGTCTGATAATAATCCCAAGTCGATACGCCTCAATGATTATTCAGGCGAGTTCTGAGCCTTTTTCAGGGAGGAGGAACAATATTTTTCAAGTGCCCCTTTACACAATATTTCTGTTTATTATCGAATTTTTAACTGCGACTAAAAAAATCAAATGAAGATGTAATTTCGTAACTCTTCATTGACAAATCATTCTTAAACACTCCATATGATCTACTTGATTCTGCAATAATAATAATAATAATAATAATAATAATAATAATAAAGTGTATCGGGATTTTGGGGATAGCCAAGGTAATGTTTCCGTCGGGTGTGCATGGAAATCTGGTTGGTGGTCTTCCACATGTGCTGTATGGTGACGATAAAAGGGAGATGAGAAAGAGAGCTCTGGCTGCATGAGAAAATGTGTACAAGCCAAGGCGTTTATTTTGGTCGATGTACGAGAATAGAAATCCAAGAGAAGTTTGCCCACACGCACAGTACACGCACTCACCAAAACGCTCTGCCGACTTTACTCGAATACCATTTCAGTTATAATAACGGCCAAATACCCATAGGCTAAACTCACTATTTTTCACTGGTTTTCCCTCATCTTTCCACAAGCTTCTTTCTTAATTTCCAATCTCCTCGGTTGTTAGTTTTTATAGAGTAAAACTCGATCCGAAAAATGTCACCCATTCAAACAAAACAATTTCAAGGCTGCAATTATTGTACACTGACCTCATTTACATCTACAGAAATTCACAGTAGCCCATTATTATTGTGTAAAGAAGATAAAGGGTAGATATTGAGTCAGTGGATAAATAGAAGGGACAAATTGTTGGGGAGACAAACATCGGAGTGAACCGTTATTCAATTGAAACTAATTATTCAAGAACAAAATATCGTTTTACAATTAGCTGCATAAAATCTCCTAATTTTACACAGGTCCTATTCAATTCCGTCGAATCATCCAGAATGAGATTTCTTCTGGATTGAACCAATAGAAAATAGGCGACGAATTGATTAATTCTACCACATAATGCCACTTGAGATACAATTATCCTTCCACGACAATCCTGGGACATATCATTGATATGGAGTCAATGGATTACATAATCTCGACGTCGAAATTGAGGAAATGGAGATATTGTGATCAATGAGTAGACAAACGGAGTGAGCTAAGTGAGCTATTCCAGCGAAGGTTGTAGTCACGCTCTAGATTTGATGCTGATATATACAAAAGTGTTTCACCTCGACGTGGCTCGTCACAACCAAATGTCTCAGGTTTTAAGCGTACCTATATGAGAGCTCAGAGCCCTGAGAGCCCCTGAGGCGATTTCACATGAGAATCACCAACTCTCGGTCCATTAAACCCCCTGGGTTAATGCTTCAATGACGGCGCACCCTGTTCTTATTGTTCGCAAATAGTTTTTCCATCGAGAAGGACAGCATATATTTTTCATCCATGCTAAATCCATGAAAACCTGCAGACTCGGAATTTTTTTATTGCAATGGCCAAGTTACGAATTCATGGGTTATCCATGACGTTGGATATGAGATGGATAAACAGCGGAATAAATTCTGAATTTTATTTTCGCAGTGCGAAACCATTCTATAAAAAGACACCCACTGGATTCCACATGATCGGGTTTCTCGTTAAAAGAATAAAAAATAAGAGGAGCAAATATTCGCTCTTTCTCTCTCAGCTGCAGAAATTTCCATCCAATTCTATCCTTCAAAAAACTTAACTAAAGAGCATTTGAAAGATAACATTTTTAATACAGAGAATATGTGCAGTCAATTATTTTAAATTTTTGAGAAGCAGTCGACAACTTTTTCACTAAAGTTTATATTATTTTCCAGAATTATTCGACCAAGTTTATGGATTGCAAAATATTCTGTGATTCTACTAAAAATATTCAATCCAGCTATGAAAAAAAAATCCTTTTGATTTTTAATATTCACTTGTTAGTCACATTGTAAAGCCACGTTAACCAATTATATCTACATATGCAATAATATTTTTTTGACAATTGAATTATTATTTTATTGGTAATAGTCAGACGGAAATGGGAGTGATAATTATCAGGCTAGTACCGATAATTATTACAACGATTTCTGAGAATGTCTTGTGAAGTGTTAGCCGCTGGTTATTGTTACAAAATCTATATTTAAAGGCTGAACTGGATGGCCTGTAGGTCGAAAAGTCTTGAGAATGTTCGGATACACAAACGCTTACCCATTGCTTACCAATCCGGTGATCGGGCGATGTTAAATCTTTGAAATTAAAATTGTTTTAATTATTTTTGAAAATAAATTTACTTCCATTAACAAAGTGTAAAGAAAATATATTGAAATTCAGGACTGATGTTCTCCACTGATTTTCTCATATACGCAGAGGAGGAAAAACACTTGGGTACATGAATGTTCCTTGCTTAGTCAGTCTCTCCTAATTGTAGGGTAATTGCGAGGGGTAACTACACGACTTTACACCGGATATAAGGTCTGCGAGTATTATATGACCGGTGCGCTCTTTTCAAGTGCTAAATCTTTAATGCGAGACAAAAAATATTTCAACTTTGAAAGAAATTCTAATCTTGAAACCTTACTTGATTGATGATAAAAATTTTGAATAATTGAATTAAAAAAAAAAAAAAAAAGTTTACTTATCGTACAGAGAGTGATGTATTTTACAATGTGTGAAGAAAGGTTTAGAGAGGTATCGAGAAAATGATGAGTAGAGGAGTTGGCGGCACCTACATTATAATGACGGGGCGCTCCTTTTTTCGAGGAGTTGGTGGCGGCGTCGGTTACCCCCCACCAGCAGTACTTACCAGTAGGTCTTACTTCACATCCTCAAATGATAATACGCAATTGCGTATCTTCCTACGCAATGCTCCGTGTCTCTAGACAAATACATTTTAATCCTTTCCCCCTTGAAACTGTGGGAAACGAGCGTATTTGTCGCCGCAAACAGACATTCAACATTGCATATTATTACAATCACGAAGGTATTAGCATTGGCTAATAGGAAAAAATGTTCTAAACATTTCCTTTTAGGTGGACATCGTAAAGAGCCAAACATAAAGTTTAAGTGGCTATTGTGGCTAGATTGCTCGTATATGAATAGTTGAGTGAAACTAAGCTTTCATTTTAATCTCGTCTTTCCTATTTTCACAATGTGCAAACTACTGTGTTCACAACTCTCGAGGCTTTGATTCTATATAAATATCTGTATATCGTTAATTTTATTATTTATCGTTTCAGTTTAATTTCGTTGGAAGGATTTTGGGGCCACGTGGAATGACAGCGAAACAACTTGAACAAGAGACAGGATGTAAAATAATGGTGCGAGGCAAGGGCTCGATGAGGGATAAAAAGAAGGTAAAGCCCCAAATTCGTAAGTCATTAGAGCTGTAACGGTGAGATCAAACGAAAAAATCACAGACAGACATGCAACGCCATTCACCATTTATATTGAACTTTTTGGTGCGCTTGAATCTCGTGATTTTATGTCCATATTCGGGTTAGAAATCGAGGTGAACACTTGGTGAATGCCTCGTGGCATGCGAGTTGGATTAACACTCGTTTGAAGAGAAAATGAAAATATGGCCTGCACGCTGGCAAGCGTACACCTTCACCAGTACCAAGTCGAATATGCCCATCATACCTGTCGCGTAGTGTATTGTAGGAAAATGTTACCGGTTAAGGTGAAATGAGAGGAGAATGGAACGAAGATAGAGAGGTGACACTCCACCGTGGTCACTGCACTCTTCATATATACTCAACCACCTCCCTGGATGGCTGAGTGATTGAGTGACTTTTCAAATGTCCCAGTACTTTTCCGCCGAATTCATTCATTTATTCATATAATTATTTTTATATTCAAACTATGCATTAAAATTGGTGAAAAATGAACTTGAATATTCTTATATTTTTGCTTAAAATTCACCTATTGACTGAATTTCTTTAACTATCCCTAATGGACTCTATTTTTTTTTTTTTTTTTTTTTTTTCAATTTGCTACTCGTCCCAACACAATTTCCCATTATTACGATTTGCTTCTAAATATTCATCACTCTCGTTCAATTTCTATGGCATCCGAGGATACCTCAAACTTTTACTTGTTTCAATGCTGCGAGTATCCAACTGAATAACTATGCATTAAATATGAATCATTGTTTTCAAGCTGCGCTTGGCAATCGTGTGAAAGCTCTTGTAAGTACATAATGTGATACATTACTCTCATTTGTTATTTTGCGTTGCGTTTTTCTCACAATTTAGGATTGAGTAGCTGTAAGTGCTGTAAGGCATGAATAAAATGTATCATATCCACCAGATTTACTCAGAGTTATGTAATGTTCTTGTCGCCGAGTGAATGGTCTGTGCTGTGTAATGAATTTTTTATCATTTCAAAATTACGACTCATGGTGAAGCACTCGATGCGATATAAATTCATTGTTTCGATTGACTCAACAGGAGGAGCAGAACCGGGGAAAACCAAATTGGGAACATCTCACAGACGAATTGCACGTTTTACTCACAGTCGAGGACACTGAGAATCGCGCTACATTAAAGCTCGCTCGTGCCGTCGAGGAAGTCAAGAAACTTCTTGTGCCCGTGGTGAGACAGTTCCAACTTGCTTCTTTACAAATCTTTTTTTACTTTCTTTTCCCAATTCTCTTATTAGCGATTGAATAAAATTTGACAAATTCACTCCAATTAAACTCAGAGACCGAATCATATAAGATGATTTTATTTAGGCCACCTTCAAATTTTCTTTTCATAGAAAATATTATTAGAAAATATTTTTCACATAATAAAGTAAATGTATTAAATTAATGACAAAACGTTCATATATTTGCGCTTCACCCTTCAATAGTACATGAAAATAGTCTTTACATTCTGTTTCACCACTGATATACAACTGACAAAAAATGAGACAAGTGTTTGTACACCACGCATATCTCGTGTGTCTTTGGCAAACTGTCGTCACAAATACTTGCGATAAAAAAAAATCTCGACAATAGCAATTGAGTGTCTCGTTGTTGATTATCCCCTTGAATACAAAAAAAAATAATTAATTGAGCTGGGTGAATGTCAGAGATATCAATCGGATACTGACGTTGATGTCGATTGTTAGCAGGCTGATGGTGAGGACGAACTGAAGAAGCGGCAGCTTATGGAGCTTGCCATTATAAACGGTACCTACAGAGACTCAAACACTAAAGTTGCTGCTGCAGCAGGTAAATTTATGTCATCTATGAACTATAACCTCATAATTATAGGTATACATGAGCGAAATTTGTAATTGAAAAATTTCGTAAGATCATTAACAATATGGGGGAGTCACCTTGTTTTAAACTCGAGTGAGGTTGGTTAATGCATGTTGATTATATGGAAGATAAAAAGTCTCGTGATTCCAATGAGACCTATCTATGTGAAAGGATAAAGTGTCTCGGGTCTGACCGCACGTTAAAACATATGAGCTATAACAATTGCCCAAGAACAATAGTTATTTTCTATGAAGATGTTGCTTATCGCCTGAGAACTATCCTCGGGTGTTAAGGCATGTGCCGATGAATATTACCACGAGAGATAATATGAATCGTGAAAACAAGTCAATTAACTTGTTTAATCTTTTCGTTTCTGGGTTGGATTTTTTTTCGGAATTATTATGTATGCTTTAATTATGCCATATACAATGAAATCTCCATTGGATTTTTGGGCTAATGTATTGCTGGCAAAATAGTGTCGCTCTAGACATTTTATCTTTGAGTTCTTTTCACATCTAATTCATTCCGTACATGGCCACTATTTAGTTTTTGGTCAGTAAAATTTTTCATTGAATAATCTCTAAATAATAAAATTAAAATAGTGCTGGTTAGCTTATGCTTTAATAATGGAAATAAATATAAAGGATATTAGCTTTAAATAAATGGTTCCACTCCCCTGACAAGACTAAAAATCTGACGAATGATCGTAGCGTTCGACATTGCAGCCTGCGATGAGGAATGGAGGCGTGTAGCAGCAGCAGCAGCTGAGACCCAGCGTCTGCTCCCAGGTCTCGGTACGCAGATGAGAACTCAGAATGCACCCCTTGGTGCACCACTGATACTCTCGCCAAGGATATCCGTTCCAACAACAGCAGCCTCTCTGCTGAATGGCTCAGGCCCACCAGGCTCATTGCTGTCAGCTGGTGATCCACATGGTCTCATCTACACCCCATATGCAGACTACGCAAACTACGCAGCACTTGCAGCATCACCACTTCTCACCGAGTACGCTGACCATTCTGGTGGGTTATTTGCTCGCTGACGCTAGATGCACGAGACCGAGCTCTCATTTATTGATTATTATTATTACCCTATTTCTCTTTGAATTATCAGACTCATGATGAATACTTGACACTCTCTTCACTAGATCCAATTGCCATTATTTTTATTGGATGGAAACACCATCACGACAGAGTGTTCACTGTACGTTTATAAATATTACATCGTCTTATTGTCTAGGGCCCCTAGAGTTTAACTCGAAAAGAAGAACAAAAATAGTTTAAATCAGTCATTTACTAGTCGCGTCATTGTTTGTTTATTTTTTTTTTTTCTTCATTTTTTTTAGGGAGATTTTTCTTTTTTACTGAGCTCTCAATGAAGATAAGTGGTTATTGTTTTTCTTTTTTTTTTCTCCATGTTTTTTTCATTAATCATCCGTAATTACATAATTCCCCCCCGGCGTTCGCGATAGGACGATGCGAGGATGTAGAATGAATGCTAGTCCATAAACCGTCGATTTTTAAGATGCCATGTGGATTGTTTAGGACCAATGGTGAAGGTTAAATCGGTGGAGTTGTACTTTAGTAGATTAGAAAATCGTGCGGATTGTTTTGGAGATCACACCGTCCTTGAGGGGCACTGGGCCCGCTAATGCAAAAAGTATTTCCAACCCATTAAGAGTATCAACATGTAGTGATGTAGAATACGATACGAAAAGCGCCTTGTTATTGCGTTAACGTTCGATAACTGTAAGTGAAGTTGTTTTAACATACCAAACGGATATATATATATATATATATATATGTACTACTTCTAACGGATCCTCGTACACTCTCGTCTGAATAGGTTGAGCGCGGGGCGTCCAGTCATGTGGCACATTTCGTGCATTACTCAGTGCAACAAAGGCCATTAATTGTTTTTAGTAATCTTCTCTTGTAGAAGTTAGATGAGGAAAAAAAATGTCAGAAGTTTATTTTATGGCTATAAAGATTATTATATATTTATTGAGGATGTAGTACTCTAGGACTAGAAGACTAGTTTTATATATTACTATTAATATAATTTCATTTTTTTTTTTTTTTTTTTCATTTTGAACAGCAGTTGAAATTATCCACTGAATTCATTTCTGCGCTTTCACATCGTCCGAATCCCGTTCCCTACAATGACTTTTCTTAATGATTAATTTTTACATTAGTTTATTTACCGCGGTGATGGTTAATCAATATTCGTAGTTTTTTTTGTGCACTGTTAAAAATTATTTTAGGCAATTTTTTGTTACTCTCTTCGGGACGCACCTAAGTTAACAACTACAACGTAATAAACTAGAATCTCGAGTTAGAATTTCCCTAGGGTTTGGTCTAACCCGTGAAACTAAAACATTTTTTTTTACGTCAACTCGATTAACTCGATCGGTCCGCCTTTCCCACGTTACTCTCTCGCTCTCACCCTCGCCTAGTTTTTTCGCTTTGAACTTTTTTTTTTTACGTGCTACATCACACTTTGCAAGATACCAAAATCGAAAAAGTAAACTGTTACTTATTTCTCATAGTGAAGAGCAAATTGGAATAGATTTGATTGTCGATATTCCATTTTTTTTCCATTTGTCTCAAGTTTTTATGTTTTGCAATAATATTATTCAGCATGTCAAACATTTGAAAATAAATAGAAAGTCTATTTTTGCAATGAAAAATCCTATTGATAAAATTTTAAATGACAATAAGCTAAGGATGAAAGAAAGGAATACTTATTGCAAAATGGAATTTTATGGAATTGCCGTAGGGGGTTTTAATGGAAGTTTTAAATGGAATATTCGACTTTTTTGACGATTTTTAACAATATCACATCGAGATATATTTTATTACACTAGTGTAAATGAAAAAACGATCGGTCGGTGATAGATAGGCTGTATGCGTAGGGTCTCTCATAGGCAAAGGATAGGTATATGATGAAAATTACCCCAGGGACCAAATTAAAAGCGTTATTAGAGGACTGATGGTTCTAGCATATTGTTGTAGATGTTTAAGGCATTATCGAAGGCTTTTGTTGATTTCAACAGCAGCGATGAGCCTTCGAATTTCAGCACATAGATCACGAGAATGTCCATTATTTTATATTATTTTATACGATTATTTAATTTTTATTTTTTTATACAAAATGACAAGGCGATGAGCGAATGGAATACGTTTTTACATATATTTATACAATATTTCCTAGAAAATTAGACAATGACAGAGTAGAACTATTATTTTTTTAATGTTGTTGCTTTTGAGTGAGCGCAAATGGCTGGTTACCTTTCTTACTTCAATTTCAGTATCACCAATTACCTGATTTTTCCTTTTTTAATAAACGTCAGAAGAGTAAGATATCAAGTCGACAAGAGAATTATAATGGTTTTACGTTTAATATCATGACAATGTTTAATAGCGTCCTTTCATCGTCTCTCTGATAATCAACAGGGAATTTTCCATAAAAATATATGCAACCAACAATTATCGTGGAATTATAGTTTGTAATGACGAGGCATTTAAAAGAACGTTATAGTACTGTTACGATCTATATTTGCATAATATAATTTTAAAACTCCCATTGCATAACGAAATTAAATGAAATGAGATAAAATTATTATTTGTCGAGGGCGAGATGAAAGGACAGTGTTTTGTGAACAGCAGAGAAAGAATGATAAACGTGACAAAATACTCATGAATTATTTATAATTCCAATGTTGCTCTCTATCTCGCTATTAATAAAAAATCCAGACAATTTCTCTGTCGTTCATAATTTGTGTATAATTAATGATAATTTGTGAGATACAAGTTTTATAGTTGAATCGGAAGCTGTCCTGGATATTGTGCTATAATGAAAAGGGATATGTTTATGCGTCTCAAAATGTACTCACAGTGTTGTATGTTGGGAAAACAGGTGCAGCAGCTGCTGCGAAACAGCGTAGGCATCTGGGTCAGATTCGCGAGCACCCTTATCAAAGGGCTGGCGCTCTCTCGTGAATACAGAGATAACACAGTCGCGCCTTAATGCGGGAAAGGTTAGTTTTCTTTATCACAAGAATTTATACACCTACATTTTTTTCCCTCATACTCTTTTTCTTGTTGAGTATTTTACCATTGGAATTGCACTGTTTTCGCTTGCCAATGTATGGAGGAGGAGAGGCCCTTCTCAACTTCACGTTGAGGAAATTTTTCATCTGTTGTACCTGAACGTGTCAGTGAATCAGGGGACAAGTTAATTTAGGTTCTCATTTATATCTGTGGATATAAGGAGGACCTCATTATTATCGATATTACTGGAAGACACGCAGTATTACATTTCATGAGAAAATTTGCACATCACAGTTGCCCTATTTTTTCCCTCGTGGAAATCATACATTGGAAAGGCAAATACAGGGGTGAAAAATTATATGAACTTAAAATTAAATGATTACCAGTACCATGGTATTTTTGGTGGCTATGTTGAGGATAATTTGATGGAAATTTATCTGAATTCATTTTTTGGCGCAACTCCCCGCTCTTAGGTCTACGCAATTATTTCATTTATAGATAGGATAGGATGTATGAGATGAGGTCATTCGATTAGTTTTTTTTTTTTTAATTTTCCATGCCATCGTGGAGAAATTGTTTTCTACATTCGTCAATATATCTGGGGAGATAGCAACGCCGGTGTGCATCTCCCAACATTTTTAATTTAGAAGCACTGCCCAATCACAGAGTAAAAATGTGATGCTCGATTTATCCCCCTAGACTGTTTTGCTACTGGCATCATGCAAATTGGTTGTATCGAGTGGCAGTGTTGAGGAAAGGCAGAAAAATTAATTGTTTTGGTGCTTATGTATTGATTAAGATTTCAATCTTCCAGGATATCGTACACATTTACATTTGCATTTTGTTTCTTAAATTTTTTTTTTTTTTTATTATAATTTTATGTTTTTTTTTTGGCAACTTGTGCCTGTGGAACAACTTATTGACCTTCCATTTTTAATCTGTATATAAATTTATATACGTACTATTATTATTATATTATTTGCATAAATATTTATATGAAAGAATAAATGAAGAGAAACAAATAAATATCATGAAACAGATGATTTTTTTTTTGTTCTTGTGGAATTTTTCAAATAATTGCAGGGGTGGTAACGTGATGCGACGCGAAGGTTTTCACAATTGTTTATTGATTAATCGTTGATACCATCCCCTTGATTGGTGACACGTGTTGTGATAATCCATCGAATTCCATTTTCAGCTTACAGACCAGACGATTAAACAATAAATAAACGTTTTGTCGAACGTAATATGAATATTTGGGCGAAAAAAAAACACGCGGTAAAAATGTGCTGCTCAATGCTGGCCTGCCACCCTCTTTATTTTCACGTATTACCACTAACAAATAATCTCTTAACGTTTATTCTGATTAAAAAATATCAAATGATAATCCTTAATTTAATCATAGACGCAATATTCATCCATTTATCACCATTATGATCTCGGCACAAAGATAGCACCATTTTTTTATATAAATAATATTTAACTAACAAAAATGCTCCACATGGCCAAGTTGACACTAACGTTTATACACAATTTTTTTTCTCAATTCGATTAATTTAATACTGTTCAATTAATAATTGTAATACAGAGAAATTCGAAAGAAAAAAAAAATATGAAATAATTTATTGACGCTTAAATGCCTGGAACTGTATAATAAATCTGTCCTATACATGGCACGTTGCCGTATAACATGAGGTTCTGACACCCGCTTGCTGATGGGTCATTTTCATTAACTTTACCGAATTTATTAATATATGAAGGAAGAAAATTTAAAAGATAATACTCTGCATCAGATCTTTAATGTTTTAATTTAAACATTGTCTTTGTTTTTACCATGATATTAGTCACTTAGCACTGCTATTTATCTGGTCGCAGGTGCACACCCCCCTAAATTAATTAATTAATTAATAAGCACTGCCTCTAAAATCGGTGAAATACTTCGGTGTAACGATTTTTCAAATATCTCGCAGAATGGCAATGACTAATCTAACATTTCGATTATTGCACCATCCAGAAAATATTAAATCAATGATCTCGCAGTATGCATCCAATTATAAGCTGCATGTCTATAGACTATATAGACTATAGACTATACTCTCTTTCTTGTTATTGAGTTTATCCATTTTCTACCAAATCATTATTGAATTAATATTTAACAGTGATAAATTTTATTGATTTTTTTACTAGTCTCTTTGCCTGTCCTATGCGCGGGGAGGGTACACGAGCCATAATAAAAATTTTAATTGTGTAATCTATCGTTAAATTGTTTTAATGCAATTTTTCATTGACATTTTTTAATATTGGAAAGATGTAAAGAAAAATAGTTCTCCGTGTTGTACATGTTCATCTGTATACAAAATATATAAACTGCTTTTCACTAATAATTAAAATCATAAAATTGATCAAGTGTTGAGGCACTGCTTTCCATTCACATCATCATCAAGTTAATTATTATTAAAATAATTTTATGATATGAAATTATTGAATAATCGATGGTAAAAGCACTGCCCAAGACTAGAACGAGAAATTTAAGTGACAGTAATTTTAAAATTCAAAAAATTGTAAGGAAAAAAGTCATAATCAGATTACTAACAATACTGTTTTTTTTTTCTTTTTTTTTTTATCTTTCTTGTTAACCCTGGTTGTCCATGGCCATGTAGGCTTGGAGTGCTAACAATGGAATCCACTGGTCCCGTGCTAACACCTGGAAACTGTGGATTATCAATCAGCGATCCGCGTGTATGAATTTGAGTGAAATTCACTCAGAAAGTCGCAGAGCCGAGAGCCTTCGCCGTAAGCGCGTCACCAGCCCTATGTGTACGTCTCAAGCTTATCCATTCTCTGTATTCCCAACGAAGACAGTTTAACTTTAACACGATCATTATTATCATCCCTTCATTGCGCTTGCCTTTCGGTAAGACATAGTACTTATTACTGATGTGACAGCAACAATTAAATTCACCGTCACATTTCACCGTTGAATAAGTGTAGAAATTTCGATATTGCTTACTATTCTCTCTCAAGGGTGGGACATTAAATATTTCACTAATGTGTCATTGAGTGGGTGAGCAAGTCAAGGTCAAGGTGGTCGGGCGTGCTAATTACCTATTTTTGTTTATTTCTATTTCGTCAACTTCTACTTCGCACAGGGCAACATTGTGTGTCACAGTCTTCCCAATGCATTTTTCCAATTGAAGGAATTTTTGTTGCTGCATGATTAAATTAAACATTACACGCGAGAATATATTGTAATTGAGTAGTAGAGTGGTAAGGTCATGTGAGTTGAAGCCATACAAATTATTTTATAAATTTGATCTGATAAATCCTTGATAAATTTCAGGAGGAAATATAACGAGACCTTTTTTTTCTCGGAAATTCACTGAGTCGTACGAAAGTTCTTTAGTAAATTCACTTTAAATCATTGGTATTCGGCTCGAAATTACACTTATTTCGCTTAAATACTTCCGTAATTAATCAATTTATATTTTGTCGTGTACCGAGAGTGGACTATGCAATTAGGTGAAACATTTGAAGACACGTGCAATAACCTATCAGAGTTCTTCGGTACTATATAATCGTCGAGCGTTATTATTACCTTGTTATTATTGTTTTCCATAATGATTTTTCGTAGGATTAAAACGTAGGTGAGAGAGAGAATTACTTTAGATGAAGGAAAATTCATACACTATTGGAGAGAGTGAATTATGTTTTGTTGTATTGTAATGAACAAACTAGTTATCATCACATTTTTTCGATGAGGCTATGCAACAGGATTTATTGATTGTTATCACTTGGAAGTTTTTTTTTCTTTTTTCAGATAATTTTTTGAGAATTATTATTGTAAGTTATATATGTTGTATGTAGCTGTTGGAAAGAAGTTGCAGGAGTGATTGTGTGAGAGATTGGATTTACTTAATGTCGAATTAACCTTATAATAAAAAGCAAAAATAACGAAAAGAAAAAAAAAGGATGATAATAAACTCTCGTTAATTTTTGGATCTGCCATATATATATAAATTTAAGAATTTTTAGTGCTATCAATATAGCTAACTATCATTTGTCTATTTTATTCATTAATCACATGGATCATTGATGAATAATCGATGGTAGCTCGTCTTTCGTTGTATATAAATGATCCACAAAACAATTGTCAGCGTTATACTAGGATAAAGAATCATGAGTAATCTGCAATCTACTTAAGTTTATGACGAATATATGAGTGAATAATAATAGCGAGTTTATTTTATTATGGTGTAGATGATGGAGATTCGATAGATACCGTTATGACACTGATACTGTAAAATTCATGGAATGTACTACGGAAAATTTTTTGGGGGGAGGCAGCATTGATTTTATGTAGATATTACGTACTCTGAGATTCTATTTACATAACAATCATTAATTATTATAACCATTAAATGTCTCATTTTTATGTCAAGGGCATAAAGTCCCATATATCGCAGGATTAGATGCCAAGAGATCTGCAATGTTCAACCTTGATCCAAGATCTGATTAAGTGAAAATCGTTAATAGAAATGAATATATATGCAGATGGTTTCTACATAGATCTATTAGAATTAATTAATTATTATGATTAATATGAGAGATAATCGTGGCAGATGAATTGACTAATGAAAATAAAAATTCAATTACATTTTACCGAACTCAACGATATCATGTGAATCGACGATTTGAAAAGCTTTATTTATGCCAAACCAAATAGATTCTGGAAATTTGATAATCATTTTCATATCAATTATGGAAAATTTAGGGTGGAAATTTTGTGTATCGACTGCTTGGAAAGATTGTATTCAGTTTACAATACATTGGACAAGCATGTATTACAGAGATAAATTTATCGTCGAAAGCCAAAAGTTTGCAAACACTATTGATGAATTTTTGTCCATCAGATAAAGCAATAGAGACATATTTTTAATACACGTACAGTTGGATTGAAATCAACATGTATAGATTAAATAAATTGGATAAATGAACAATTATAAAATTCTCAAGCCTTTTGATTGAGTTAATTCCCTCCTATTAGTCCCAACCCCATTATAAATGACCATGTTGAAGGTTTTGCACAGACGCTGGCAATCACAGACACCCCCATTATGTGTGGCGCCCTCCCTCTCTTGGGGTGCAGTACTATGATGCCGCTGGGCCCGCTGGGGTCACTCAAATCCCCACAGAACTGAGCCTCTACTTTAGTCAATCCTCTTTGGTAGCCACTTTCAGTGACACTTTCCAATTCATGCTTTTTTTTTTTTACTAACGAAATACATAACTACAGCTGAATTGTGAAGGTACAGGCAATTTGCAGTTGACGTCCCTGAGTAAAAGATAAATGCAATTAATTAACCAGAAAAATGGGAGAATAACAATTAAGATTCAATTCAACAGGTTAAATAAACGTGGTTTAACCCGCAAGCAATGCCCTAATGTTAACTGATGTTGATACGAGTATGTAAAATCAACAAGTTGTAATTATTGCCTGCTAATTTTGATTTTTAACCTCTGTTCATCACAACAGAAGCCAACGTCAAGGAAGTTTCTTTGCATGGCTCACTACTAAACATGAATTTTCATTTATGCCCCAATGACCTATAATTGCTCATGAATTCTGACATTTCTAGATAATTTTGCTGTTTATGTGCATGATGATGATGATGATGATGATGATGATGATGATGATGATGATGATTGAGGTGGATTTCTCAGGGTTCCTCAACCAATACTAGTTGTCCAGTACATTAAATTGCACACAGGGGCACAAGAAAAACTGAATTACGTCTAGGAAACATGTCCAGATGTTACGTAGCACAATTAGATGGATGACAGGTTTATCAAGCAACATGGAGCAAAATAAATCGACAAGTACTGTTGAGAGCAGTGCTAGTACCAGCGAAGTACCAGTGACACCAGATGCCATCGAGGTATTTTCTCTCCCTCAATATCTTTTATTTTAATTATTGTTGACTATGAATATACCTCTTTAAAATAGAATGAGTGAATCGAATGAGATATAATGGAAATTGTATTCCCCAATTGTTGCAGGTCGATAATTCCCAAACAATATTACTAAAGATAGCGACTCTATATGCTGAACGGCTTATGAATGACATCTGCTTAGTGGTGGATGGAGTTGAATATCCGGCACATCGATTGATTCTCTGTGCATCGAGTGATGTATTTCAGGTAGATGAGCACATTTATAAACATGATGTAATTTTTTTCCAAATGCTTTCCATGAAATTTCCACCATTCCCCACATTTGAAGATTTTCATTAGAAAATTAATGGAAAAATTGTTTTATTAGGTTATGCTGATGTCCCCCCAATGGTCAGAATCCCAGGAATCCCGAGTAACCCTGCAAGAGACTCCCCAATGCGTGCCCCTGTTCAGTGAATTCTTGCGTTACTTTTACACTGGTCAAATCCGAATAAGCTATGAAGTGGTTTTGCCAATCCTCTCACTCGCCGATAAATACAACGTCCGTGACTTGATCAGCCTTTGCCTTGAGTACATGCAGAATCACATCGCAGTGGCAGCCATCCACGGTACTCTAGTCTCCTGGCTGGAGTACACATCGAACTGTGGCCACCAGGATATCACCCAGACATGTCAGAATTTCATAAAATGGAATATCGAATTGGTAGCCAGAACCGCAGACTTTGGCAATTTCGAGCTGGATGTACTGGTAACACTTCTCCACCAGAGTGATCTCGTTATCAAAGACGAGATGACCTTGTACAGATGCCTGGAGGACTGGTTGAATCACCAGGCAAATCGCCTCAAGACTCAGCTGACATTAACAGAATTCGAGTCAACATTGAAGCAACTTGTCGTTGCTGTGATGACTCCAGTGAGATTTCCAATGATGTCCCCTAGACAATTGGCTGAGCTTCTGCTGTCACCGCTGACTAAAAAGTATAAGGAGTTCTTTGTTGAAAGAATGGCCATTGGCATGGCCTTCCATTCTGGTCATCACGAAAGAGTGCGTGAAGTAATGAGAACTGAGGACGATGGGGCGTTGCTCTTTGAGCCTAGATTGTACATAGTCGACACCTGCAGCTCACTCCTCACCATCGAGAATTTTCACAGCCTTCCATCCTATCATACCAGAACATTGGTGTTTTCCAGTCATTCATTCCTTGCTGAATATGCTGGTGATCGTGCATGCGAATGGGTCGTTGACATTTATCCGAAGGGTGTCTGGTTCAAGAAGTTCTTTCTCATTGTTTGGCATGGGACTGTTGAGATGCCTGAGCACGTCATCAGGTCTGTTAGGCTGTCATTGACGTGCAAGGAACCGCCAATCGATCGTCATGAAGACATGAGGGTCAAAATTGGTGTGCTTATTTATGGCTTGCAGGATGGAGTCGAGCATATTGCTAGAGCCACTGAAATCATTCACCGATTTAATAAAAAGGATAGGGTCCTTAACCTCGATGATTTACTGCCATTTGAAGAACTCAATCCTCAGCAAGAAGTCGTGCATAATGTTAATCCTATTTCACCGTTTCTTGTGGGGGCGAATAAGGATATGCTCAAGCTGCATATTGTTATTTCTCCAGCCAATTAAAGCGCTTGAACAAGTGGTGAAATGCAATGATTACTTTTTTTCGTTATTTTAATAAAAAGGAGCGAAACTGAGAACACATAAGCTCACATTTTTTTTTGTAGCTGGGAACGTTTCCAACCAAAAGTTCTTTTGTATTTTTAATTTGAGTGACTTGCTATCGATTATCGATATGACTCGATATTTGTCCGATGAAGAAAATCCATTTATGATTTACTTCAACTGATAATTGGGCATCTTTCTTTTCATTTTTTATTTCCGCTAGTTTTTTTAAACGCCGATATGGATACCGATCATGGATGTTTTTCATCGTTGTACTGGCATATATCTGCAGCACATATTTATTATTTGGCGTTGTGCTGAATGTTGGGGATTTTTAGTACTCCGTCAATAGATTCTTTTGTTAATCGTTAATTTGTAAGATTAGAATGAATTGAGAGTGAAAAAATTTATTGATAATGGTAATTGTAATTTATGCAATGTCAAGAGAGATATTTTCAGAAAATACATGTCAAGTGAAGTAAAAAAGAGTTAACTCTTCTTATTTTAGCAGATGGCAGCTCCTTTAAATAAAAATTATTTCTTTTCAGCCGCAATTGAATTTATTACTCAAATTGTGATTTAAATTTACATTAAAGATTGATAACATTTTTTTATACAAGAGGAAGCTTGAAAGTAGATTGTCTTTTAAAAAATCAGACATGAACTTATTTAATTATAATTATTTAATTTTCACTTTTACTGCGATTTACGGATGGGATGGATGGGGTGTATCATATGAGATAAATCCGGTGGATTTTTCTCGAAGAAACTAATCTCCTTCATTCCTCCTGCAGATATTTCCCAGAGATCCGGATGATTCACCTTGAAATCGTTGTACCACATTTCTACATGCGGCCACGGCGACAACGAGAATCCGATAGCCTCTAGACACAATGTTGCAGTGTTGAGTGGAAAATCGGCGATGGTCAGATGATCTGAAGATGAAGTCGAGGAAAATTTCTAGTAGAGATATTATTTGAAATAAAAAAAAAAAAATTGTAACTGACTGCTGCGTACCTCCAGCTGCGTATTTGGACTTTAATTTATCCAAATATGTATCGAAAATGTCAAGAGACATTTTCACTTTCTTGAGTCCAACGGGAGTTCTCTCATAGGCGAAGAATATCGGCGCCATCTAAAGAAGACTTATTGATTAATAATCAATTCATGGAAAGTCAATGGAAAATCAATCATGTGTCATTTTCTCCAATGTTTAACAGGGAAATTGAAGAGGTATCTTGTGAAGGCAAGACAAAGTTTTCCACATTTAATGGTTAGTTTTTACATACTTACAACATATTCCGATATATTTCGATAATACATGGCAATATTGAAAGACAATCGATGATTAACGATAGCGCGTGCCTCCGGTTCCTTAGGGTATAGTTTTCCAAAATTATCGTATTTGTCTCCGAGATACTGGAGAATGGCATTGCTCTCGCCCATAATTAAATTGCCGTCGATAAGCGTTGGAATTTCTTTTTGCGGGTTTAACTGGGCGTACTCTGGAGTCATGTGTTCCCCTTTTACAAAATCCACGTCAATAAGTTGGTAGTTAATGCTGAGGGCCTTGAGGGCCTGACGACAGGCCAGAGATGGGGGACCATCCGAGACAGCGTAGAGTTTCATCGCGGGATATGTGCCAACACTTTGCCGTTTATTGGAATACTGATACCCTTTTTCCAAGCTATATATGCTATATAAGCTATATATATTAAGCCATTCACTTGTTATAATACGAAAGTTCCGTCTTGATGTCCGCGACCTACATGGGTATTATACACGGGGGGAAAAAATCCGTGATTATATTTGAAAGAATCACGGAATTTAGCCTTTTAAAGTTTACCATGAGCCATATTAACTACTACAATACTCGATAATTGACAGTAATGCCTAATGAATTTGGGTGTGTACCAGGTGTTTCATTTATGTTGGTTTTATTTAAAGACTTGAAAGACTTTTGTAATTAATAGTTATTATGAATTATCTACGTTTCATAGGTGAAACTGTATCAACTGTTGCCTAATGTTGCAATAAATGGCCTCTCCCTCGTAGGACAGGGAAAATTATCAAGGGCAGGATCAAGTTCATCCCAGGAACGAGTCTTGCTGCTGACAGGTTCTAGTAAATCTCTCCAAACGGAAAATGCAGCTTAAAATACATAATAGTACATTGTGAAGATGTAGAGATTTAATAAATCATTAAATTTTTGAGCGTAAATAGTCAATGAAAATACTCACTTCGTGCATTTGCAATTTGACTGAGATGAAAGCAATCAGCTGAAAGATATCGAAAATCTGTTTTTCCATCTGGCAATGTTGGGAACTGGACATTCGTTGTGAATGGTTGAATAACAACAGCGAAGTCTTTAGTCTGGAATTCGGAATAGGTGCCGATCTCTTCATCTAAAGCTATCCATCTAGCAATGCGACAAAGGTTAACATCAATTCGAGTATTACCATGGTATAATTTCGGTCAAGTAAATACAAGGGCGCACAGCTGTGTAGTAGCCAATATTTTCCTTCGGACGATAAAATCGTAAGATGTGATCTCATAAGGAAAACTTAATGAATACCTTCGATTTATCTCGTAGAACTCTTCTCTCCGATGTCTGAAGGTTAACCCAAACATGCAAGAGCATTCAAAATCTGTTGTAATCCGACAGAGTTTGGATCGCCCTCTCATTTCCACTAGGGTCTGCATGTGTGGAGGTGGCACTATTGAAACTAGAGTACGAGGTAAATTGTCCCTGAGAAGTCGAAGGGTTGTCATCATATCGGCCTTGTGATTATCGAGGGAGGCCCAGGCTGAAGGAATCCAGCACATGTTGGAGCAGAAATCATTGGCGCCAATGAAAATCGTCACCAGCTGAAAATTTAGTATAATTCTTTTTTGTCCAATACGAATGGACTGTATTTCATATTGCCCATTCACTCACTTTCCAATGGTTCAGCAGATCAACTCGAGGATCATTCCTCATTCGTTTGATGAGGCATTGTGCCATGTATGGCAAGTCTCTTGACATCGATATACTTTCAGCTACGTTGAATTGAGACGCAGGATGATGACTCCACGCATCTCCCGTTGCAAATCCGAACAGATTCTTGTTGAATTCCTCATGACAAATTCAAAGTTAACTTATTAGTCAACTGAGAATAATAATAATAATAATAATAATATCATATTCTAGTTATTGGATCTAATGGGACTTTGTGATTGAAATTTCAAGTACCTTGAGGATATTGGCAAGAGTCAATGTATCTCGCCATGTGCCTTGACCCCCTCCGAAGGCCGAACTTCCCCGATTTTCGATAAACATATCCAAAAATTTTGTCGCATATATTCCGAAGCCAGCAGTCAGAGAATCCCCCATCGCACCAATCACATCGATATCCCCAGGTCGTAATTTATTCACTGAAGTCGGCACTGTTGTTGATCTGCCAGCTGCGGTGGAATTACAATTGGTCAATTATCAAATTTTGTATCCACTCCACTTTAATTAATTTTTTCTTTAATTACCTGTTGTGTTGCAGGGAAATGGGAAGCTATCGGGGATTCGATACTGGGTGTTGTCACGCTCTTTGGCATCTCTCAATAATCTTGCTTGTGCAAAATTAGCATTACCTGTTAAAATCTTAGGATAAATGTAAATGGAAAAAAGATAATGTAATATGCCCTGAAAAAATATATTAGGGTGGTGCCGTTGTCCCTATTACTCTTGTTACCTATTAGTCTTGAGCCAAAATCCTTAAAAATTCGTAGTAGCTGAATGTTTGCAGGGCTATCAAGAGCCGTCCTTTGACAATTTGACGAGGAAATAAATTGGATAATACTTATCAGGACCAAGGACATTTTCATCAATTTCCACCGATTCCACATAACTCAGTCCGTGGGTCAACTGGACGATGGTGTTGATCACTCCAAACTAAAAGCCTCAAGTCTCAAACACGGTGATATCAAACGGATGGTGAACGAGAACAAGAAAAGAAGAGTAAAAGAACCTTGAAGTGCAAGGTCAGCCAGTGCATTCGCCTGTGCCATTGTATCCCAATTCGGCACTGACATGAGGGCACCTTTATGTCTAGTAAAAATGTTTATTAATTTCCATTAGAATAGGAGTTTCCCGTAATACATGTTTTTCCTCTGAAATTTTTCCTTTGAAATCATCCAGGGAGTTGTGAGGGAATGATGTGGATATTTGATGTGGTAATTAATGCAAATATTATCGTCCTTGTGAGCTGAATGGATATGAGGGTTCACTCATCTTATTCTCAAAGCGCCTGTGGCCAGACATTTTTTCCTGCCACTACCCATATTAATTGATTTTCATTACATTCGCATATTACTATCGAAACATCATATTTTATTCATACTCGATCAATGTCTGCTACAATATATTTATTTGGTCAAATTAAGCATTGATTCAACTCCTAGCTCTTCATAACATTACGATAAAAACATTAAATTCAGTTTTACAAAGGCTATTGAACAGAATGTACTCATTTGCGCGATTAATCGTGAACATTATAGTGTATATAATTTCTATCCAGTATTACCTTGAATTTCTCACTGGAAATGAGTTAATCGATTTTATCATTACCGGAGAATACTGGTTATTCAGTACATTTATCAAGTACATTTTACATATAATAATATCAATTTCTAATTTGGTAGAACTGAAATGTTTTAAACCCTGTCTCATAGATAATAACATCCAATATTTCTATGATGAATGCCCATTTGATTTTCAATGCTCGTTCCAACACGCGAATGAATGCTTTCTTTCCTTTCTCCAAAGTTTCGATGGCTTGGAGCACTCATCGGCGATTATATTTAGTCACCGAACTCTGCCCGATGGCGAACGCAGATGCGATTTAATGTAACCAGTTCGATAATCAATTACATCGCGCGAGATTCCACCTGACAGACCGTGCCGATGTCTTCGGCTCCATCTGAAATCAATCATCACCCTATTTACATGATTTTCTATAAGCCTTTCTATAATCATCGCCACATTCAATTGACACATTAATTTTAATCAAAAATTTTCAACGACTGGAATTAAATTATTTGGCATGCCGAGAGAAATCCTTTTGTGTAGCAAAATGATCCGTCTTTGATCTGTGATATCTTTCAACTGAATGATCCGATTGATACGATTATTTTTTTCTCACTTTACAAAACGCTTGAAAATGGGGAAAAAAAGTCGCCGATTTTCATTCGGCTCATGTCAAGATATCGGCGATAGAAGACTGCCCTACATTTGTTCAGCAGCTTTTCATTTCAGTTTGCATAATCTAAAGTAAAAATCAATGGAGAGTTTTTTTTAATGAAAATATAATGGGTAGATTACCATCGATGAAAAGAAAACATCGAATATCGATTCACATACATTCATGATGCTTCATTCCATAATTATATATTGTAGCACATACAGAATATAATAATTAAATTGAGTAATAAAAAGTTATTGAATGTTCATATCACTACGTAATTACCAATGCATATGTAAAAAAAGATTTTATCTCAATATTCGTCGTTTAAGTAAGTCGTTAATGAGAGTAACTATCCCTATAATTTTCGTAATTATCAGAGTGTTTAGGGGGAAATTTTATTATCATTACGGGAGTACGCTACGCTCTAGTCTATACAGGGCGAGAAGGAAGCCATCTTCTAGTTTATGAATTTTTACATAATTCATACTAATTAATTATGGAATTTTGAGAATTTTCAGCGCGACTACAGACTATATTAACGGTTATAGTTATTTATTTAAGGTATGAGTGTTTCGGGACATGGTAAGCATTGTTAAAGTTCATTACACAAGTTACACAAGAAATTAAAAAATTTCCATTGTCCTTTGTCCTTTTCGAGACCCTGATTTTTTTATATAAATTCAGATAAAACTCGCGTCAATGTAGTGATAAATTTATCCACCTGAAATTATTCTCCTCATGTATTGTTCGATTACCCTGACTGGTTTTCTAAATGGGCCATACCTTGTACAGTGTGTGGCACGTTGTTGGAGCGATGATGGTTGTTGGTAGTGGTTGAGGTTGAGGTTGAGGTTGAGGTTGAGGTTGAAATGGGAGCAGCATGTAGCGGGGTTTCAGAGGATGAGGAGTTGTTATGACGAAGGAGTGAATTATTCTGGTTGTTTGCGGAATTGGGAAGGAGGGTTTGTCCATCACCATGGCTAGACGTTACTCCGTAGTTCCGACGAAAGGGACGCTGCTGGAACGATAGTCTTCGACTCCTATTGACACCAACCCCGGTGCAGGTGTACTGCTGTGGACTTGTACTGCATCAACCCCATTTTATTCATCTTTAGCTTTTTTCACTCCTAACTCTTTCACTAATCCAATTCTTTCAATCGTCACGTCAATTTATCTCATTATCAAATTATCAATGTCTAATTGTCACGGTCACCTCGCATATTTAAATTTCTATACGAGTGGCTACAGTGACCACCAATCATCAAAACATTACAAAGGGGAAAATTACACTTGATATGAAATTTATGTTCGATTCATTATGAAACCTTGCCATTTAGCCCCTGTAGCCACCTCAAATACACCACTTCTCCAATATGGAGTCATGCAAAAAGAAAGATGAAAGAAGTATAAAGAATAGGAAGAAATCAAATGAAGCCACATGCAGATACCGTAAGCAGTGCGCATCCCTTGAACAATGACATTAATATGATCGATTTTGTTGTTCTCATATTTATAAAACATGCGGCCATTTATTATTGACGTTATTCTTTCTCTCCACTTATGCACATGTTACAAACGATTCACCTCGGACTAATTTCATTGTAATTATTCAAAGTACAATATCCAACTACAATGCATTGACGCGCAGATAGATGAAAGGAAGAAAGGAAGAAAGAAAGAAAAAATGAAAGAAGATAATGGGGCAGGCTCTCTCTGCCTCTCTCTCTCGGGAGAAGTCATCTCGAAAAATTTCGATGCAGGATTGATTGTTCATCAGCCGAAACGGTGAATTGTCGGTATCATTGGCAAGGGAAGATCATAGGCCATGTATTTTCTTACCTTGTACTGTGACTCATGATGACTATGTTTCTGTAACAGCATATAATGGATCCTGATTGTTGGGAAGCGAGTTCAGGGAGTGTTGAAGTCGAGTTTTTCATACGATTATTTTTTTGGGGTGATGAGCACTTGCTAATTGCCCAAATTTTTGCGATGAGTTTTTTTTTTGTTGAGAGGAGACTATTGTCTGAGTATTCAGCTTTAAACATCACACTCATAGAAAATTGAAATTTTGGGATTTAAGAGTAGGTACATTGCAGTACATTGAAATGAAATTAGGAAAGCTTAAAATAACTATTTGTCTTGTAAAAGGTTAGACGCCCAACTGATCAAAACAATTGTTCATTGGTTTCTTGTGGGCTAATCCTTCAATAAAAAAAAAAAAGCTATCTGCATATGGATTGGTTCCTGCACTATCTAAATTCAATGTTATCTATGGCATGATAAGTCTCGTAAGTTGACACACTGAAAGCTCTGTGGGGTATGCGTGATTTATTTTCATTTTAACGTGAGTAATTTATCATATGTATTGTGGAGATTATTGAAATAACGAGTGATTAATAATTATTAAAAATTGATGGTGTTTGCAGCAGTGTGCGCTGATAATTCTTCCCTCATAACTTTTTATTCGATATTCCTCAGAATTATTTTCCCATTCATTGAGATGGATACCTTTAACTCATAATAAGAGTGTCAGAGATGACGTTTGAAGAGATAAGAGTAATTCAAGTTCATTACATAGCTGAGTTAATATTTTTCAAGCAAACGATTTACTACTGATCAGTGAAAGACTACGCGCTGCCTCTAATTCTTGGTGCAAAGTAAAATATAAATAAATTAAGAAAATAAATTACGAATCAAGAGTAATTAATTTATCAACGATATAACTTTTCGATTTTTTTTGTCTTGCAATAGTCATAGAAATAGAGAATAAGAAGTAATTGAAAAATTCTAAAGGTCAGTTAATGGCTCATTTGGTTGTTTTTTTCTCTTCCCAAAAATAATTAAAAAAAAAAAAAACTAAAAGCTAAATTGAATGAATCTCAATAAATTGATGTACTCGATGGTTTTATCCTTTGTTATTTTTTTGTTTTTGCCCTATTAAGTAGCTAAAACTGCATACCACAATACTGATGTAACTAATTTTTGTAATGCATACCGAAGTAGCCGGGTGATGTAGTCAGGCCAGTTGTCGGGAAACATAACGAGGAAAAAACCAACGGCGATTAATATCATACCGGCTAGTTTCATTCCTACAAAGTGGGCACCGTACAGAACTACATCGAGGGCTGAAAATACAATAAAACAAAATTATTCATAAAATGAAATAAACTATGTAATTATTAGTTGACTAACCGGCGGACACAGGTACAGCTGTAATGAGCCCCAGTGTAATGAACAAGTCGTATGTCAAGGCTACACTGAAATTACCCACCATATTCGCCACTAAAATTCGAAATAATTGAATAAAATTTTGTTGTCAGCATTGAACTGAGCAGAAAATTATGTACCTAGATGAAGTATACTCCCAGATAATAAAGCTGCCCAGGGTAATTTTGCCCAGTGGAGGCTCTCAGCACCGGAAAAATAAAGGGCCAGGCAGACTGGCCACAATAATGCAGCATTGCAAAGACCAATTAGAGAGAAGAATAGAGATACTTGACCGAACGTCGTCTCTCCGATAACTTTTTTGAACAGCACCTATAATCAAGGGAATGTTTATCTTTTGTACATCCAGTGTACATCCGGAATTGAATTAATTGAATTTGGTAGAAAAATACACCCTTGGAGGAATTTTTTCTTATATACACTCAGTAGTACTGATTTGTTGTACCTTGTATACTGCTGAACCTGCAGCAGCCGATGCAGCTAGGACAACACCTCCGAGAGTTGGACTACCCGTTATTCCATCCATATACGCCAGTAGAGCAATACCCGTATCGCATAAAATCACAGCAACAATCTAGTCGTAATATTATAAAAACATATATGTCTCTCTTGTAGCGTGCAATTTATTTATTTTTCAATGAAAAAATATATAAAATAATGCAAAAATTGAAGCAATGTTGTCGCACTTGTGCTACTGATTCAATTGTAAATTAGTCGTCAATAATTGACTTGACTAACTCACCCTGACTCCAACAAATTGTTCATGAAGTATAACCCAGGATAGAAGATAAACACATGATACATTAGTGGCAAATAATGCCATAACATCTGTAGCTAGTAGTATCCGTAAGGAATGGATGTACATGTAATTAGTGGCGACCCACAGGACGCAGAATAGACTGCATCTAGTTAAAAATCGTCCACCAGTGAAACCCTTGTCTCGAAATCCTCGCAAGCTCTCGGCAATGATTTCAGTTGGATTTGAGCACTTTGTTTTGACAATTCTACAGATAAAGTAAATAGGAAAATAGAGAACTGCAAAATTCGTGCAGAACCACGTGGTGAAAAATGGTGCATTATAGGGGAGAATAATCTGGAAGTAGAATATAAAATATTAATTATTCACCGTAGACATGGCTAGCTCACAGAATCAGAGCACTCACCGGTTGATGATGTAGTCCACTTTCTGACGAATTTATGGATGCCGAATGAGTTGTTATTTCTGGCTTATAGTAATATAAATATTTCATACAGTGGGTTGCACCTACCCAAGAGGCAGTCACGCAAATTGTTACGCATACACCGAAGTAAATCTACAAATTAATTTTATAAAATTAATAAGTATACTGAAATGTTGTAGCAGGCGAGAAATGACGAGAAAAAAAAGTTTCATTACTTTCTTGGCTGACTCAGCGCAGCAGGAATTGTAGCATCGTGATAACGACTGCCTTCGTGTTTGATAAGAAACCGCAGGTCGAGTGGAGCTAACGCACGGGGGATTGTGGCCTTGAGCCCCGCCTGAACCTGGACCACCCCCGCTTCCAGTACAACTAGCCCCTGTATCGAGGGACCTGCAGCTTGATGCTGAATCACCGCATCCAGGGACAACGCTGCAACCCTGTTGCTCGCATCCCCCTGATATGAAATATAATATAACAAATAAATAATAATAATAATAATATTTCAATAGACTACTCTTATATTTTCCATTGAATTTTTTCATTCTAGTCCCTTCACCTGAATTATCTTGTCCTCCAGAGAGAGAGCTAGAGAATGGTCCATGTTCATTGCGCTCATCACTGAGGATGATACTTGGTGCACGTGATCGACGTGGATGAAATATCGTCGGTAATTCGGCAACACCTCCACTGCCCATATTTTCACATGCAATCGGATAGTCTAATGCCCGAGCATTCAATAAATTTCACATTCTAAAATCCATTAGGAGACCATCAAAATAAAATTCCAAAAAACATATAAAGGCAGAGTATCTTTAGCCGCACCATCATTATCACCACGATTTATCCATTATTTACTGTGTCCTCCAAACCTTCACCGACCCTGGAACGAAAAACTGACCCAGTTGTTGGAAATTGAAAGCTTTAGGAGCTTGACCCTGACGCACTCGATTCTCTCATTACCCTCAGCTTACCATTGGTTTTTTCACAAGTGGATAATTTTGATATAGCACTATTCTTACAATTAGAGGGGTATTTTAATATCGAGGGATAATCCATTGGGAATTTTTTGGAAAAACTCGCTCACACGATGAAATTCATCACCATGTAAAATCATCACACTGACTGATACCTTCAGCTGTGAAAGCCCTGGTGTACACCATTGATTACTTGGGTGATAGAGCTCCTTTTATGCACCATGCGCATGTGCTCACAACGAACAATATACATATATATAATATACAAGTATTATTTCACAACGAGCTATCAAAATATTTATCTTCATCGGGTGATTTCACTATCCATTAATTCTCCTACTGAGTTAATAATAATTTATAATAATTGAAGAGATTATTAGAGCATCAAATCCCACTGATCAACCTTTCTAGTTTTCAGACGTGGATGGTGCTATGAATGATTGATGTCTATTAACATTGGCACACTCTGTCAAGTTGAATGGACATAAACCTCTTGGCTTTATCCACCGGCTTACTCTGATTAGCCACTTACATTTAGGTACGCTCCGAGATTGACAAAATCAATCCTTTAAATGCAAAATTTACTTATTTATTATTTATCTATCGTTCATATATATATTTTTTAATTCATTATATTTATCTATCATTTGATTACAGAGAGTGTTGCGTATTGGGTATAAATAAATCGAGACTACAAGCTTTTCTGGAAAAATATTTATTTTCTGAAAAACGAGAATTCGATTAAAACTTTGTAAATTCGATTATTTTTTCATTTTTCTGGCGAATGGCAATGATTTGCTAATGTTTCTGAAGATGTTAGTAGTGTCATTAGCGAATAGAGTTATCCAACTGATGCATTAAAAAAAAATCATACAAGGTATAAAATGAATTGTTAACATATAAAAAAGTTTTCACATAGTTTCCACAAGTCGATTCGAACTAACAATTTCAAAGTCATCTACCATCGATCGACTAGAGTATATATATTTTAATTTAACGAGACAATCACCAAATTCCCACTTGTTTCGACAGTAAATTAACCAAAAGAAATTACTCGTGACTTAAAATTAATGTTGGTCAACTACTGAATTATCACAGAATAACATAAGTTTTTTTTTTAATTTTCAAGAAAGTACACGATTGGAGGTGTCTATTCCCAGAAAATAATTTCATTATTTCGTCAATGAGTTAATACTCGAGACAGTATGAATAACAGAACATAGAGGGGACAATGAATCCACAATGCCCGGAACTTGAGAGGTTTCGAATTTAATTAATTGAAACTTATGTATCAGCTATAGATTAAATTGAAGTTGAGTAAGATTAAAATAAGGCCAAGGAGTAGAAGAGAAGTTCTTATCCTTCACTGCTTATTATAGTTTTACGTCTAATTATTGTAAAATAATCTTAACGAAAAATCGTCTGAACGACACGGTAATACATATTGTGCTTTTGTCTCACCAATCATAATTACTGATTTGCTTCAGCCACCACTATTTTCTCTCACCAGGTACAAAATATTTAACACATATATACATCTATATACATCAATATAATACATACTAACGCTGTACTCTCATCGGGTTTTACAAAAAGTTACTCTGGAATTTCCTTCGAATTCTTGTTTCACCAAATGATTTAGTTTTATTTCTTCCTTTTTCGCATCAACGAGGCAATTATTTACAGTTCAGTTGTATAATACGTAAGTGAACTACTGAGTAATAGTATTTCACAGAAAAAAATCTAATGGGGATAATAATAAATAATTAGATACATTGTCCATATTAATGAAATTAATAATTAATTGAGACCAATTTTTAATCCCTAGATTTAATTACATATGTATTGTTTCCACTTGTTTCAACTTGAAATTTATCCATAACACTCATCATGAATCCCTCATCCCCCATCCAATAAATTCTATGCAATGTAATTGAATGCTATTTAAAATCCAAATTAAATAAGACCATTAATGAATTTCAATAGAGTTTCCTGTTTGTCTCTGAGTATTTCGCTTCGCACAAATATGCAACCGGGTCAATGTGTATTTAACTTTTTCCCCTAGATAACAAAATAGAAATTAATGGATTTCAGCTTGATTTTATGATTAGTTTTCGTCGAGTTACGTAATAATTAAAATTTCTGTAGATATTTTGGTTTACATTTTAGTCTTATTTATTTTGATGGATGAGCGATGAAATATCACAACTGCCACGAAGGAAAGATCATTTTTCAAATTAATTTACAACTGATATAATGTGTCTGTACATGATAATTTCATTATGTCCTGAGCAGTATTAATATTTTTTTCATGCAATGGTGTGATCACTCAGGATAATTGAGAAATGCCGATCGCTGGCATTCAAAGGCACGTATTGTTATTTCCAAATAATTATTATTTATTATACGATTTCACATGTAATGGGTTAATTGATGAGGGATGTCATGCTATTATGCCAGTTGCAGTTTGTCCTTAATTTGTATAAAATTTAAATTTTCTTGCATTTAATCGCCTTTCGATAATCTAAGTACAACATATTAACATGTTAAGCTCACCGGGACCCGTCCGATGGAATATATGGGTTCGTGTCAATAATGAGCTCTAGTTTCAAAATGTGGTCTTCACTGTCTTTTTTTTTGCGAAACACTAGGCATTGTGATTCGATAAATTGAGAGGAGCAGGTTAATGTAGTAGGAAAAATAGCTATTCTAGATTTTGAATCACCTGTGATACAGATTCTCATTGATGAATGTAATGAGAGTTATTTTCGACAATCAATATCGTTTACAGAAACGTTTTTATGCTGTACCTTACGGCCCTGTCGCTTAGAAGATTTCCTCGATGATTTGGATGGTGTTTCCTGCAGAGAATTGTTTGTTCCCAATCTGAACCTTACTGGCATCTTTGAATCTAAAGTTTCTGCAAAATGACATTAAACAAAGATTAACATAAGATTCATTAATTTAAAAAAAAAATCGTCGTCAATTCATGAGAGGGATTTGTCGATTTGACATGAAATACCATTGAATCATATATTTTTCCAGATTCATACCTTCGGAATCAGATAGATCTGTGACTGTTCTGTGTACTACAGTGACTCGTCGAATTTCCTTTTGGCTCGCTGTAAAATTAAATGAATCGTTTAACTGTAAACTGCCTCCTATGATTCAATTTTATACTCACATTTGTCATTAACTTTTCCCAGATGTCTCTGAATGACCTTGGCATTATTTTTAGCAACTCTGAAAATAAAGAGACCTCATTGAACAATTATCCCTTTTAATTAGTAAATTACAGAATCACCAATGAGTATCAATATTGTGGTGTTAAAATTAATTATTATATTGTATATATATTTGATATTTGATAATATAAAAAATAATGTCAACATACTCATTAACAACTCCCTTAAAGGCAGACTGCAGTAGCCTGGCAGACTGAATGGGTACCGTCCTATTCAATCTCTCCGCCCTCCTCCTGCTTAACTCAGTTCTCAAATCCGCCTCCTCGTCCACCACCCCCTCAACAGCCAGCACCTCACCCTCTTCTAGGGTAGGACTCATCTCCTTTTTCTTCTTGCACTTCTTGTCCTTGATGATCCGCCCAGTGAGAACAGCATCCTTCATCTTGCCCACCTGATAGATCTCTTTATCCTTTTTCTTCTTTTTCTTGACTTTCCCCCTTTCCACTTTTAATGGAGCTACGAGTACAGGAGAATTTGATTCGTCACTGAGCACTGGCTCCAGATCGAAATCATAATCCTCATGAAGAGACAGCTCTTCGTCAAGGATCTCCTGGTGTTCCTCGGCCATCTCCTTGGTCTTTCTCTTCGGTGAATTCGCCTGAGCATTTCCAGTTTCCTTCATCTCCTCTTTTTTACTCAATTTGATCTTCTTATTGGCGGTTATGGGATCGATGGGTCTTGTGGACTCGAACTTTCTTCTCCTCGCCTCCAGGACAGAATTATTGGATACTTCAATGATCTCTTTTATAGGCTTCTTCTTAGAGCCCTCCGGTGGGCTCTGGACATTTTTTCTGATTGGAGAATTCTCTTTTCTGTGGAGTGAGGAGTCTTCAGGGGTGAGAGACCGTCTCTTTCGATCTCTTGGAGATCTTCGACGTCTAGGGGAAAGTCTAGGAGAATTTCTTGGAGAAGACCAGGGAGATCTTTTCGGAGAAAGTCTGGGGGATACTTTCCTAAGGGGGGACCTTCTCGGGGATCTCGACCTTGATCTCCTCGGTGAAGCTCTCCTGTTTGGTGATAACCGGTGGGGTGAAAGCTTGGGGGATTTGGGAAGTGGAGAGCGATCTGGGGATATTCTGAGTGGTGATCTAGGACAGTTTAGGAATCTGGGAGAGTGAGGACGTGAGATGATTTTTGGGGATCGCGATTTTCGAGATTTTGGGGACCTGGAGAGTGGGCTTCGACCTCGTGGTGAGAGTCTACGCACTGGCGATCTGTTAGGGGATCGTCTAGGAGAAATTCGGGGAGATCGAGATCGAGGACGTGGCGAGTACTTTGGAGGGGACTTCCTGGGGGATCTCACCCTCGAGGGCTCCCTCTGGCATTTTTTTAGCGATCTTGGAGGAGATCTTCTTGGTGATTTTCTTATTAACTTTTGTTTTGGTGACAAGGAACGTTGTGTGGTTGTTTTAATGCTGGAATAAGAAGACACTGATCTTGTCTCAATCTTGGAGGTATCTAGTGAATTATTCGGCTTTTCGGCTGGACGATTTTTCATCTCCGACTTGAAAGAGACTCGAGGTTCCTTAGACTCGTTTTTCGAAGGCTTCTTCTCCTTAATGTCGACTGGAGACTTCTCCAAGTTCATCTCTCGATCCATCTCGTCCATCAGGCGCTCCAGACTGTCTTCCTCTTCGAGATCTGCCATCAGCAGAATGTCATCGTCGTCCTCCTGGTCCTTTTCATTCTCTACGTTCTCTTCTGGCTCCTCCAGGAGGTCCAAATCCTCATCAACTTGAGAGAAATTGGCTTCATTGCTTTGGTTTTCTTTGTCTGTTCCAGGTTCATCGACAACAGTTTTTTGAGTTTCGGCTTGTGAATCTGGATTTTTCGGATCTTTCAGGTCTTCCTCGTCCGAGCCACTTACGTCATCGGTGTACCGTTGGAATTTCGATGGTTCTGAATGAAAACATAATGTCGATTTTTATTTTGCAATTGTGCAGGAACATAATTAGGAAATGAAAGAGATGAAATATGAAATTCCTGAAAGTCACCTGTTACATTTGCGGCTAAAAGTGGGTCAGGCGGTGTTTTATATTCAGATGCTGTTGACACTGGACTCTCTTCGACAGGAATTATCTCTATTAGATTCTGGTTCACTCGACTAGGATGAAAATTCTGAAAATTGCGTTTACTGTATGTTCGAGGAAAAAAGATTTAATCCACCAGTAGTTAACAGAAAAATAGTAGAAGAAATAAACTAATTTAAGTAATAAACAAGTGTGGTCGTGGTCTTACCCCATTTTGTCTTGGAGATCTGTTGGGATGATAATACTCTCTCCTAGGAAATCTCTGATTGTAAGATGGATACTGTGCACGTCCAGAGTGAATGACATGCTGTTGGGGAAATGCTTGGGCTTTGACATGAGGGACAGGCTTGATTCGCCTCGATTTCAGGGCAGCGAGCCTAAGTGCCTCCAGATCATCATCATCATCATCTTCCTTCTTGTATTTATGACTCGTTGAGACGATCATCTGCGGGGCGAAAAAATCTCTCAATATTTTTTATTGGCTGAACGTTAAGTGGTGAATGTACTACAGCATTCCATGATATTCAAGCCCCGTTGTTCTTACCATAACCACAAAATCAATCTATTGATTTTGAAGGGAATTCGATGTGAACTATATTTCTAAAAGGAAAAGTACCTCAATGAAGACGCTGAGATGTCTGGCGATAGAGAATCGAAAGCAAAAAATATTGTTGAGGGCACCATGGAGAATATAATAATAAAAGTGTCATAGATTTTCTTATGTCGCACTACTTTCAATCATTTTTTTTTTCCCCGGAGTCTGGGCGGGACTCCAGGTGAAATTTGATTTGAGGGATAAATACCTTTTGACGATAGTCCATATTATTAAAATCAATGATGTTTGGAAAGAATAGCTGTTTTTCAGGAGGAACACCAGCACTTTGTAACGCGTGCATAAATTTTAATACAAGATTCACAAGGAGATTTCACCATTACACATGTTTTTGGATTATAATAACAATAGATAGCACTGGTTGACAGTTTAAAAATTCGGGGCACTAGAAAATTTTGGAATTTTTATTCTGGTTTTTTGATTATATTTCACTCGTTTTTTCGGAAGAAACTCACTCGACCTCGGCTTCAACCCCCCACCAACTGTGCATAAATTAAAAAATGGCCGAGGGGCTTTCAGAAGAAACACTGGACCAAAGAGGATTGACTGAAGTAGAGGCTCAGTTCTGGGGGTTTGAGTGACCCCAGTGGCATCGTAGTACTGCACCCCAAGAGAGGGATGGCGCTACACGCAATGCTGGGGTGTTCTTTTTTTTTTATTAACCAAAGGGAAGGGGGAAACCACATCTGGTGGAATTTCAATGGAAAAAATTATTTAATATATTGAAGATATACCACTAATAAAATTATATTTTCATAATCAGCGCGTTGTCCTATCGGTAACGTGCTCGGCTACCATGCCGACGGCTGCGGTTCGATTCCGCCAGCATTAATTTTTTTTTTTTTTAATAATTCCTATTTTTTTTTTTTTGTAAATGGCTAATTAATGGAAATATCGTTTAAAAACTGAATATTTGAAAATCGAAAAGATATCCAGTGAAATTGAAAAATTAGCAATTTTTTAAAACGATACTTTTGCAATATATATACTCCTAATGAAATTTTATTATTGTAATAGTGCGTTATCCTAGTGGTAACGTGCTCGGCTAGCACGCCGACGGCCCGGGTTCGATCCCGCCGTCATTCATTTTTTTTTTTAAATAATTCCAATTTTTTCTTTTGAAAATGGCTAATCAATCGAAATATTGGTTAAAAACTGAATAGCTCTTCGATTGTCATGCTCCCCTGATACTTTTTAAAAAATTTCGAATTTTTCACTTTCAGTGGAAATTTCAGTGAATAGCTCTTCGATTGTCATGTTCTCCTGATACTTTGACAAAAATTTCGAATTTTTCACCTTCAGTGAAAATTTCAGTGAATAGCTCTTCGATTGTCATGTTCTCCTGATACTTTGACAAAAATTTCGAATTTTTCACTTTCAGTGAAAATTTCAGTGAATAACTCCTCGATTGTCATGTTACCCTGATACTTTTTCAATAATTTCGATTTTTTCACTTTCAGTGAAAATTTCAGTGAATAGCTCCTCGATTGTCATGTTCTCCTGATACTTTTACGAAAATTTCGAATTTTTCACTTTCAGTGAAAATTTCAGTGACGAGCTCCTCGATTATCATGTTCCCCTGATACTTTTACAAAAATTTCGAATTTTTCACTTTCAGTGAAAATTTCAGTGAATAACTCCTCGATTGTCATGTTCCCCTGATACTTTTTCAAAAATTTCGAATTTTTCACTTTCAGTGAAAATTTCAGTGAATAGCTCCTCGATGTTCATGTTACCCTGATACTTTTTCAAAAATTTCGAATTTTTCAATTGCAGTGAATACCTAAATAAAAAGTTGGAATTATTAAAAAAAAAATGAATGACGGCGGGATTGAACCCGGGCCGTCGGCGTGCTAGCCGAGCACGTTACCACTAGGATAACGCACCATTACGATAATATAATTTCATTAGTAGTATATATATTACAAAAGTATCGTTTTAAAAAATTGTTAATTTTTCAATTTCACTGGATATCTTTTCGATTTTCAAATATTCACTTTATAAACGATATTTTCATTAATTAGTCATTAAGAAAAAATAAAAATTAGAATTATTTTGAAAAAAAAAAATGAATGATGCTGGCATCGAACCGAGGCGGTCCGCGTGCCAGTCAAGCGCGTTGCCGAATAGACAACGCGCTCATTATAAAATTATAATTTTATTAGAAGTATATCTTCAACATATTGAATTATTTTTCCATGTGAAATTGCAGTTAAACAAATAGAAAACAAAAAGCATTCACCCCAGCATGGCGTGCGGCGCCCTCCCTCCCTTGGGGTGCAGTACTACGATGCCGCTGGGGTCACTCAAACTCCCAGAACTGAGTCTCTACTTCAGTCAATCCTCTTTGAGCGTACACATGAGAACGCATCCTTCGGCTCACCGTCACCGATCAAAGAAGATTGACTAAAGTTGAGACTGACTTCTGGGGGTTTGAGTGACCCTAGCGGCATCGGATTGGATTGGAAATTTGATTGGTAGGCGCAGATAGGCGCATGGGAAATCAGGAAAAAGAAAACAAGTCAATTTATGAAGAATCACATTTGAAATATATTTTTCATGAATTATCAATGGCAGCCCATAACCGCTCATCGCTGATGCAGCGGATATCACACTTGCATTCATAAATATAAATTAAATCCACTGTTAATCCTAATCACGAAATGATTTCGTTAAAAACTTTCTTATCCTACCGGCGATCTAGTGAATACTAGCGATAATTGATAATTTGCATACAAAATTACTTGGCTTCAACGTTTATGTCTGTGAAAAGAGATTTAAAAATATTATTAACAATCGGATGGCTATTTGCCAAGTAAAGACTGAATATTCATTTATCAATGGTCTCCTCATGCTCACCTTCATTACTACTGTGGTGAAGAATTGATTATTAACTCATTTTGGTACTGATTAGTATTGAGCATTGATAAAAAAAATTTCTTTGCCGCAACAACAAATTCTCCCTTGACAATGTACTGGGGTAATCCGTTGTTCGAACAAAGAGGAAGAATTAATTAACAAATCAGTCGCATCTTCTAATAGATAACTAACTTATGTTTGGTCGGTCAGGTAAAACGATTGATATTACGAGAAACTATGGAATAATTTTGCCACCGAAGTTTTTATTCGAATTCTAAATCCATACAAAAAAAAACATCAAAGGTCACTTGTTTCGTTTGTAAGGCCCCAAACTTCTCTCGAGACATTGAAAAGAATTTTTGGTAATAAGAAATCTTGGTTGGTAATTTTCTCACTAGAACACATCGAGATTGTTCCGATAGCAATCACGTATTCGAGTATACAATTATTTCAATAAAAATACAATTCAATAGTTAAACGGTAAAATAACTATTTAAACTAATCCTCTTGGACTTTAGATTTTATTGAATAGCTACGGGTAATTGCAATGAACACATGAGAATGTTTTAAAAAATATATTCACAACTGAAAAATAAATTCATTATCGGAGTCTCATCAGCGTCCATTAAAAAAAAACTCATTGACTTGGGATACTAAAAAAAAAAAGTGAAAAACCAATGCTAATATAACAATTCAGGAGTACCTGGGGTCCATCATGTACCTCTCAAGTTCGTTTTGCAGATTATGATGTGATTTACTGCGTCTGCTTGCCTCCCCATGACTGAGGACCTCCTGACCTCCCCTGAAACCTCCACTGGCTCCAGGATAATCAGGAAGTGGCGCCTGACCAGGCTGAAATTGCGAAAAGCTTTGGAGGATTCCAACAGATCTCGTCCATCCATCATAGCGTCTCTGCAACTGTTCCTCCTCACGCTGTTGTCTTCTGCTCTGCGAGGAGCCACTTTCAGTTGAATGGCTGTCCTCACTGGTACCTAATCCATGATCCCTCTCTTCAAGATTTGCCACACTCGCGGGACTCCCCTCAACCAATTTAGCTCCATTCTGATGGTAAAAAAGAGTGGGATGGGGTATAACATAGGGGATGGGCAATTTAGAAACGTCGAGTTGGCGCATTGACCTCATTCTCGCGTCCTTCTTCTCGTCATCGTCGTCGTGGCTAGAACACGAGCCAGGACCAAATATCGATAACAACACAGGGAGCAGAAAGAGCCCATGGAGAGCGCCCAGGAAGATCACCAGGAAGACCATCTTGAAAAAAACGAGGAATATGTATGTGCCGGCTAGGATTAGGGCGAGAAGTCCCAGAATAGTTGAAGCAGCCCCCTGAAGAATTGGCAATCCCAAACTATACAAGCACTCCTTAACTCTCTCGTCAGATCGCTTCTGCTTAGAGGACATGTACGCGTAGCAGATGTGTGCTGTAAAGTCGACGCTGAAGCCTATACACATAATCAGATTAATCATCGATATGCTGTCCAGGTTGACGTCCCACAGGGCCATGTAACCAGCCACTCCAGTTTCTATGGAGACGATGCAGAAGGCCACCCACAGGCAGCAGAGAATATTTGGGATGAAGATGAAGGAGATTATCATCATTATTAGAGCACCAAAGACCATGCACTGGATACTGGTAGGGAGAACAAGTTCAAATTGATCGAAGAAGACAAAATATGGATGGAAGACACTGGCGTTCAATGGAGAATTTTCACAAATCTTTCTCAATTCACGAACCATATCCTTTTCTTGATTGGTCCCACTGATGTTGACAGCTTGGATGAGAAATCTGCTGGCTAGTATGTGCTCCTCTAACTTGTCCAGGTGGACGTCGACGGTGGCTGTTGGCCAGTAGGATTTTAGAGTTTTGATAAAGTCTGCTTCGGTATTGAGGGTGACATTTAGCTCTTCGATGTTTGAGGCCGTGTACGATAGAAAACTTCTCAGCCAGTTATCACCGTACAAGGGCTCGCCGATCCATTTTGTCGCTTCTAGGCTGCGAGTCAAGTTCTCCATTTGGCTCTGGATTACTGGGTCACTGTAGTCGTAGTGTCCTGAGATAATTACCTGGAGACGAATGAATACTTCATTTATCCTATATAATTTATTCAACATCGGGATTGATATATTCACTCGAGAGATAAGTCTCTTTTTCAGAGTTTAAACAATAATTTTTAAAATTGCGAAAAAGTGCCGATAGTGCGCCAAGCAAACTCACTTGTATTCTATAGGGAAATTCTCGGAAATAGAGATCCTCTCGATCATAAAAAGTGATTGAATATGAATCCTCTTTCGATAGCTTTCGCCTGTCGAGCCCTTCCTTCAGCTGAGTCACTCCATAAACGGCTCCAACGAGGTATAAACCAAAAATAATGATGATGAAAATCTTGACTGGGCGACAATTCAAGGCCTCTGCCAAATAATCACGAAACCAAGTCATGCACCCGTGCTCTGGATTGTCCAAGGGATTCGCAGGATCCTCTGGATTCACACCTCCACTACAGAGAGCACGGTAAATCCAAGACCTATGACCTAAACAAAGATAGTGTCCTCGTTTGAAAAACATCGCATCAACCTTGATGGATATTGTGAAAATAATTAATATAAGTTGCCAGAGTGGTGGCACTTGTCGCCTATACTTTCCAACATTTGGATGCTCGCGTCACGTCAACCAATAAGGTCACAGAGACTGGGTGAAAGTAATGCGAGTCAGCGATTCCTTATGTAATTGACTGTGATCTAACAAATTAACAACAGCCCAAATGCGCAACTTACTACCGGGTTTCAAAAGTTAAGGGAATTCATAAGGTCCTGTTTGCGCCAGACGAAAAGTCAATTATCGGAATTTATCAAGACTGGTATAATAAATTGACATAGCCTGTGGTGCAACACAATACAAAAGGTGGATGAATATCAATTCATTTTAAGCAACAGAATTAGAGTGAATTTATTTTGAATTAGGAAATCTAATGAATTACTAGAATTGCTCAAGCGAAAATAACTTGATGAAATTATCATGCAAATTGATATTGGCATTTTCAAGTTTCGGTCTTCCGTGAATTTCATAGTTCGGCGAAACTGACTGTCTCGGTTGACAAAACGAAGAGAAAGTTTCTTGAGTGATTTGAAAAGTATGACTTACACTGCAGATGAAAATAAAAATGTGCCTTGGCTTATGCACTGTCGTTCAATTTTTATTGTTTTTATTGGCAATGGACTCACGTGATTTGGAAAGCGGCTGGACCTTACAGCACACAATACTGTGGCGATTTTGCTGCTCGCAGTAGCCACTGATGGCCACACAACCGCTAAAGAACGTCAGGTGAAAGAGGAACGTGAAAACCACTGCAAAACCTGTGACATTCAAAATATTGCAAATAATTCTCTCAATTACATGAGTCATCTCGCAATTTTTCGCAAATATTTTTTTCCGCACGCCAATTATATATATATATATATGTATAAGGAGATATATAAAGTTGGTAGCGTTGTGGAATCTAGTGATTGATATACCTGAATATATGCAGAATATCTGTACAGAAGGGAAAGGAGACATAATGCCGATGAAAAACGAAATCATGTCGGTTAGGGATGTAATTGTGATTGATACAGCAGCTTCACTCAATGTTTTTGCCATTCTTTCCGGCACTGGATCCAATATGTTGGTCCTCCGCCAGGCTGCGAGCATTACGAAAGTATCATCGATCCCAATTCCTATAACCGAACATAATAATATACATCTAAAACTTTAAACTCTTCATTCAATTTCATAGCGGAAGGGGACGAAAAAAGAAAAAAAAAAGACAAAATATTATGATTTTACGTGAAAGATGAAAGTTCCCAGGTGTTCCAACTCCCACTTTGATACATACACAATGACGCAATGATTTCTGAGATATTCCGTCATAAGCTTTGGGGGCTACAATAAATTCATTCCAGTGTTTAGTATTCAGGAGACCTGCGATCGTGACAAAGACGCGACATATACGTAAATTTCATTATCACTTGCAACAAACGTACTGGTTTATGCAAGACTTTGCATTTTCCTTCTCTCGGCGTGTGTAAAATACCAATCGGCTATCAATAGGGCAAATTTTGTATCGATTCGCGATTTTTTTAAACAAGTAGACAAGTAGACACAATTTTTTATTAGAAATATCACAGAGGAAATAAGAATTATATTTCGAAAGACCAAAAAAAAATAGAAAAATTTACCAATCATGAGGAATGGCGCAGCCAAGTTGATGCCAATAAAGTCAATACCAATGTACATGCACAATCCGAAGGCTGATACAGTTGCCAATGCTGCTGACAGGTTACCGAGGAGTCCAAGCCAGGGTTTGCTTCTCACCCAGTCGGTCATCATGCACGTAACCACGGAGAAAATACCCATCATAGCGAATGTACTTGCAAAATATGGGACAACTGTTTTGGTGTTGGCCTCGAGCTCAAGTTCTAGGGTCTTTGAAGCAAATCGAGCGACACTTATGTGTTTGAAGATTTTTTCGTCTTCGGCGTCACTCAGAGCGTTCAAAAAGGCTTCCTCCCACGCCCCTCCTCTATTTTCATCACCACAATGAATTTAAATTATTATCGATGATCGGGACTCAACATACATACATATGAGAAAAAAAAATACTCACATTAAATCTTGCCGTTTATTATCAACAGCTACGAAGTAGCCCAGTTGTACAGACGGCACAGAATCAATGGTCGAGTCTTCGGGGTTGATAACACTCCCACCGAAATAAAGTGGAAATATGTGCGAGTCCCAAGTGACTGGGTTAAACATCACTGGAAACGTGAGTTTCAATTGTCCAGTCTCCACATCCCTGAAAATTACTATTACCAATTTAGATCCATACGAATTATTCAATGAAAAAGACAGCTCGCTCATCACCGAGTAGTCGTAAGCATTGAGTATTTGAGCATTGATTTGAGTGAAAGCAGTACATACTCCATGATTAGATCGAGATTGAGGATGCTGTTGCTGGAGCACTCATCCTTGGTTCGTGCACAGACCTGCCCATATGTAAAGCTTTCGCCCTCGTAAACCGCTGTTGCATTTCTGATTATGCCGTCCAGGAGACGCAGCTCTTTCCACACTTCTCTTCTCAACATATTTTCGTTACCGTCCTTAGCAACTATTATCACGTGGCCGAATCGCCCTATCAAAGCGGCAATATATTGGTAACGTTCTGTGATTTATAAATTGACTGCTTACAAATTACAAATTTTGTATTTACCTGGTCTAGTGATTCTCGTGACATCGAAGTCATGACTGTAGTTTACCTTGAAGTGTTCCTCGACGACAGCTCGTTCGTATTTACCGGGTCCATTGATCGGTGAGAATAGATATTCTGGATCAATTTCATATTTGACTCTCTGATAACCGGTGATACAAATGCATGCCAATAACAGTGGAACTATGACAAAATATCCGGGATGTCGGCCCACTATGAGGCCAACTTTGTAAAACGCCCGATTCAAGAAGTCATCAACGATTGTAACATTGAACCTCATCTAGAATTGAAAAAATTTAATCAGCAACATATTTACCGAGAATCGGTTATTCCAAATAGATTTTTAATTGCGCAATGACTCGATAAAGTGATGATTGGATAAAAGCTCAAGGTTTTTTTTTCTTCTCGTGATTATGATTTCTACATGTATTGAGTCAAGTGTTTAATCACTAAGGTATGAATTCACTGCTCGAAATGCCAATACCGCGCGAGAATTAATTATGAATTTATTGCACATTGTTTGACGTAAATTCGAGACGATTGCAGAGTTTGAGTATTTGGTGGTGGCTTTGGCTTTATGAGGGAAGTCGTTGATTAAAGCTAGTACCGAGCCAGTCGGTACCAATTATTATTCAACTTGAAAAATCCAATTATCCAGAATATCTTTCGAGAATTTTATCACGATCTGCGGCATAATTATATGAGAAATTAATCGACGGCCAATTCGATTTCGAAGACAAATCATGCATATTTTCTTACATTTTGGAATTTTTTAAAGGGACATTACCCTTTACCGTCAACCGGGAATGTAATTTATTTCTTTTTATAGTCCCAAAGTTTTTTCTATCTACTTTCAATTGTAAATTTGACAATCCATGTTTATGCCAAACTGATATCCTGCAAGGTGGCCTGAGAAAAAAAGTGCAAGACCCTTATAAAATCAGGAAGCATTGGCTCGACGCACTCCAGGAAATGAAAGAGCAATTGAGTGAATTTCGTAAGAATCTTTTGTCAATTCATCATCGAGAAGTAAAGGTCATCACCGATTTTCGTTGGGGCGAAGAGAACCGGTCCACGATGATATATGTGTATGGAGAAAGTTATGTCTTATGTGTTATTGGGTAATATTTTTTGATATGTCGCCATTATGAAACAGCTTTGTGATTTTTTTGTAATTCCACTCGTGATTCGATAATGTCTCCTCGAATAATGTTTCAGTACTTGTGTCATTTTTGTCCTACTTTTGGTAATTGTCGAAATTATTATTACTCTCTACTTATTACGTTTATCGCCCTCCTAATGGATGTGTCACTATTAAAATTGTTGACCAAGTGTACACACTGAAGGTGAAAATCGTAAACTTTTACGGATTTGCTTAGTCCTTTGGACTTTATCATCTGGAAAATTGCTTAATTTTTTTAAGGGTCTTTTTTACTGTCCACAGGCTGCACTTGATTGCTCATGTTTGAATATTATTATTCTTTCGTCTAAAAAGTTAATGAACCTATGAGGATCTCCATTGTCAAATATATGAAACCGTGAATTTTTATATATTTTTAAATACTCTTGATATAGAAGGTAAGAGATGGTGAAATGTTTTTTTTTCTCTAAAAAACATCAATGGAAATGATTACGTCTGTCATTTTTCGTTTGCGAAAGTTAAAAATTTCTGAATTAGTTTCCCCCATAATAAAATCAATATACGGGGAGAGAAAGTTTCAATAAAAATGACGTGAAAACCCCGTAATCTGACTCAGAGCGATGTTGATGCTTTCATGTGTTACTGCGTGTCTGATTTTCCATTGCCACTTTGAGTGTTAAAAATGGGAAAAATGAAGACTGATTAAATTGATCCCATCACATATGTACACGCTTCAAGCTCCCCGGAAGAGTTAATTTAAAAAAATAACAACTCCAGAAATTTTCTCAATTTTCTTGTAAACGTTTGGAGAAATAACAAATTAAGTTTTCTCTTCATGGAACCCTAATAAGACTTTCCACCAATCCCTTAAATTCCAAAAAATTGCCAACAGTTAAGGACTGGTAATCAATTTTCTTGAGTCATGAATCATTTTTAGGGTAGGGTCAGGTATGTCGACAACCCAAAGCCACAAAACCTCAAATTCAAAACTTGAAGGCAGGGGAATGATGCAGGAAAAAAATTTCGTGTTTTTAGTGAATTCATTCCACGCTGTTGCCGGAAGCCAATCTGATGGATAATCCACAGATGACAATTAAGCCCAGAATAATTGCTGAAAACCGTTATTTTTGCACAATGAATTGCAAAATAATACATTGTCTAGAATGATGGGGTTTCGTAAGAGTAAAAGCAATTTTCGTCTTGTGGATTATAATAAAACTCTCTCTGTATCTGTGGAGTCGATGACTTCCGCGTTTCGACCAAGTGTTATTGAATCGGGACATAAACATTCACGCCATTTCAATACATTGCTCTGTCAAGTTCATTGTGCGAGGCATTTTGTGATGTATCGATGAACAGCTGGTAGCACACCAAATGAATCATTATTTGTTTCTAGTCAGGAGACCATACTTTTTATTTGATAAGCGATATTGCTGGTCGCGCACGAGAAGATCTGGAAAGCCTTGTCTCGATTTAGCAATCCAGTGGATAATCCACTTCCAACTGTACCTAACCCGACGCATTCCCCACATTTTTTTTTTCTTCCAGTGATATCTTCCAATGAAATTCATCCCATCATATCCATATCTATACCCATAAATTCTCCATTGCACATCATCAAAAGGTCAATCTCAAAAAAATTACTGCTAGAACAATTATTTAATTCAATGAAGTCATTGAAATTTTTTAGCCGTACTCGTGCAACTCTGAATGTCAATGAAGAAAGATACTTCTTGTCACAATTGACCGAGTCTTTACTCTACTATCATTGGCATGAGAAATGTAAAAAAATCTCCGATTCAGATTGATGAAAAAACCTTGATATACTTTCGCTTTTCCTTGGTGGAGTCAGTCAACTTAGAGAACTATTGATCTATTCATTCGTGCTGGATTTTTTTTCGTACGTGGTCAAAGGGTCGAAGATCATATTATTGCGACAGGCAATCCAACTTTTGATATTGTCGTGATTGATTGGTGATACAAGGTGCATGTTTTATGTTAGAGTAGTTATTCTGCAGGTGAACGTTGTTGATTCAAATTATTGCGATGATTATTCAGAGGAATAATTATTATTGCTTTCATTCTGCTTGTTCTCATTGTTTTTCATTGTTATGACTTTGTAAACTGTTAAAGAATTTTGAATGTAAGTTTTATCACTTTTCTTCCGAGTTCTTGTTGCTTTACAGTCGCTCCGAAAATTATTGAAAAATTATTATTGAAAAATCAAAATTTTATACTCCAATGGAGGGAAAATGTAAATTTAGAATTAAACTATTTCATAAAAATTGCTGAAATTAATTAAAATTACAATAATCAATTTCTCCCGAATCGAATTGCCTAAGCCTGTTTTAAAAATACCATGAAAAATGTCCCCGAAATTCCAATTTTTTTCTTTTCGAACAGCGGAATTGACCACGTGCTTACTATAGTACGAAAACATTTTGCAAGATGGAACTCGAATGTCAGTTCGAGTAAGAGTATTACTGAGTGCAAGAAAACTATAGTAATTTCTCCAATTGAAATCGACGAAACGCATCGTTCCTCACTGCTCAACTGCTCCTGTGGAGCAGTTGAACATTAAACGAAAATATTAATGTTTTGCAATATAACAAAGTAATTTCTTGAGTAATGGTCGACGTAACGATTCGGATTATATCAGACTGATATCCTCTTCCGGTTCTGAAGCGTGTGAATAATTGCCGCGGAGATAACGAGATGATAATTCGATCAAATATCGGGATCATGAAAAGCAATGGTTTCCAATGGGAAAATGAGATTTCATGACTCGAGAGGTAGTCGAGTATGAAGCGAATTAATGGGCTGCGATGAATGAAAAAAAAAAACAAAACTATTTCGAAATTAGGTACTCAGTGGAACAATTATTCGAGAAATTGGATAACTCTTCGCGATGGAAATGCATTCAATTTTTGTGACGATTTTTTCTTGGATAGTCGAAACTATTCAATCATTTTATCTCGGATTTGTACTTATAGCCTGGATATTTCATAGGCGTTTTTCATTTTATCTATTGCAAAATTAACCATTAGGTTCAGTAATTGTGCACTGTGAATAAATCGTCAATATCACATTCGAATAAAAAAATATCATGAGCATTTTCAAATATGTTGCGATTTTTCTTCAATTTTGAAATATTTAATAAAAATTAGCCTGGAAAAATATTTGCCCATCTTATTTTATATGTTTATGACAGATTTATTGTTATACCAATTTTCAAGAGAAATTTCAATATGCTATTTTTACCTTGATTTTTTTTTGTTGTTTCGTGTAGAACCCGAAGAATTAAAAAAAAAACAATTCAGCACCACGAGAACGAGATAAATCCCTTATCCAAAAAGAACTGAAGTCGCCGGCATTTCCTCACTCCTCCCAGGACACTATTTTCCGTAAAAAAAAAAGAGATGGTTCACCAGTGGCGGCAACTTTTCGACTGCTAACCCTCGTTTGTCTTTCTTTTGGAAAATGTTCCACCGTACGACGGAAATTCGGACGTTCGGATGTCTACGGGATCACTCGTCACGTTTTGAATAAGAATTTTGCGGGAAAACGTTAATAACTCCCGAGTGGAAATATGAAATATTTGTAATTTAAAATGGTCTCGTTATTTGATTTGGAAGGGAAGTCTTTGGAGGGATGTGATGTCTTTCAATCGATCCCGTAAGTTGGACTGACTCTCGATGCAGTTCACCGAGTAGTCCCGCCGACTTTCGCGGCTACTTTATGATACGAAGAGTATTCGAGACCAGTCGAGGTGGTGGACGTTGTGGGAGTGGGGTTTTGGGTGATTCTCGTTCTGCAGGATGGGGGAACTTTTATTGAATACTAACGGGGATAATAATGCTCGGTGTGTACCATACTTATTCAGTTTGGTACATCCTTCCTAGTTCACTATATTTAGATTATTTATGATACGGGCGAAGGAGGTGGAGATGTCAATGTGCTCATCATTTTTTGTTATAAATATATATCATGATCAAGCCTTTGTTTGTGTCTGAATTTTCGATGGCGATCGAAATGTAATTTTAAAAAGATTGCAATTGAAGTATGTATTTTGTCGTTTCCTTTTACAATTACAATCTTTTAACTTGATATATGTTTTAGTTCAAAACTTGAATGTTTAAAAATTGACACCTGCAAAATATCGAGTGTGAACTCATTGAACATTCTCTCACATCTTTCATATCTTATACGTCTATAGGTAATCAAATCGTGCACATGGGCATACTCAACTGGTGCGTAGAAATATCCTATTATGAAGATATTCGAAAACATTTCGAGTGGTAATTATAAAAAAGATGCTGGAGAAGCACGCATTGGGCGATAGTCGATGGAATGTGAACATCAATCATTCATATTGATCGACTTGTTTTTTCGCACACTTGATTATCATTAACGGATGAAGAATTTCTTAATATCAAAACGTCAGACAAAAGAATTCGATATTGTATGGGATGTGTACAGATGATTTTCTTCTTCTTCCGACAAAGGATCTCACCACAGGTGCACTCAATTATGGGTTTTCTTCGGTGCTCACGGTCTATTTTTCATCTTTCCAACTACCTGAGTTCCCTTGAGCAGGTCAAACACGCCAGATTCTCGGAAATCTCAAATGTGCAGACAATTTTCCTGCCACCTGAATGGTACGTATTTTTTCGAGGATGAGAAAAATCGTGCAGGGGCACACCTGTTGTAGAAAATATTTTTTGAACTGATGGATCCCATTTTCTTGTGCTGTACCTTAAGTGTAACAAGGCATTTTTAGTGTGGAGTGAAAAACATTATTGAAAAAATTACGCGAGAGCTCAGCAAGTTTAAAAAATTGAAATTTACAAATAATAATTTCCATTTGCGACTAATTCTGGATCATTTCTCCACCTTTCAAGGACATTTTTAATCCCTGGAGTAGGCGTCGTTATCACACGATTAGATGTTGACCGCAGTGGGACGAAAGAAATGACAATGAGACATAATGTTGGTATGAATGTACGTATAGTAAAGTACATAACATAACTGTACCTATAAACTGGCGACTAACAACTTTGATATGCCAAACGAGAGACAAGCAGTGGCCATTAACCACTGCCAATCTAACTATCAACTTTAAACGGTATATTTACGGACCTCTAACTTCGAGATGCTCGGCTTTTGTTTATCTTGAAGATTTTCTTAGTCTGATGTCAGCATCCACCAGGGATTCACCATTGCTAAGCACGTCAATGTTTCATATCCATTATTTATCTATTCTTTCTGAAAAAAATTATTCAAAAAGGATAATGAAGGCTCTCCAGAGATGTGACAATGGTACTCGAAAACAAGTGAATGTTCTTTTATGCAATCTTAACATAACGCCAACAGTTCAAGTTGAAATTATTATTTGTATTTCTCTTATTACGAATGAATGGATTATTATTTCATGTCCATCAAAGACAATCGCAGGATATTTATAATTGCATAAGTGGAATGATAAAATGGGTTGAACGCGTGAGCTAGTTTTCTCAAGGATCCATGGGTTCTTGAGGGTCACAAGTTCTGTTTTTTTTTTTAACATCATATTGTCGATCCAGAGAACAGTTTCTTGTTAAATTTACGGAATTTCGAGATTACATTTACATCGATGGCCGTGTATCCCGTCCCTTCACAATGTAAAGCGTCCATTAGTAGACATGAGATAATTGCGATTTTCTATAAAATTTTTAAAAGGTGAATGTTGGGATGATGTGGAGTGCATTCAATGGAGAAGCAATAGTTTTTGGGGCGGTACGATCCCTCACGTACCACGCCAAAATTAAAACTTCAAAAATTTTTTTGAAAATTTTTTTCAATTTTGGCCTGCTGTGGGGTGCATTGTATTACAATTTTTTAATTTTAAATGATACCTGCTGCGCACTTCGTGCGCCGAATTTGAATTTGGCGGTTCGAGTTGACCAATGAGGAATTAGTCCTACGCGTTAATCCTACCTCAATGTAATCTCGCGTTAAATACGGGATATTTCGACTCGGACGAACTTCATTTCTGCGTTTCTAGTTTCATAATATGGATGTGTAAATGTTTTAATGTTTGGATGACTTACTTTGGGTTTAAGAGTCTCCATAAAACTTTTTAATTGAAGCATATAAATCCACCGGGAATTTCATTTTCATGCCATGAAAACTATTTTTACTTTCAATCAATTCCCTTCAAAACACATTTTTTAGAAAATACACGATCGTTGAACGGCGCATGCGCGCCTGCATTATAATCACCACACTCTACTTTCTTATAGTGACGTTATTCCATCCCGTAATCAGCTGATACTTCACTCAACAATCCCCAAATAAATGATTTAATACGATACGAAAAATCTCTGCATGTGGATTCCGAGGAAAAAACTCGAAGAATTCATTCTCGATCTACTCATGTAATTTTTTCCTGTTTCGAATACTTGGTGAGTTTTATCTGTACTTATGTAAACAAGGGCATGTAAACAATGTGTATGCTTTTCGATGATGAGAGACATTGAAATGCATAATCAATTATTAGTTCAGATGGAATAGAAAAAAGGATTGTGAGAAATTTTGAAGTTTTTTATGATTAATTTTATTCACGGGAATTGTTTGGGATGGAGCAATGGGTAATGCAGGCAGTAATCAGCAAGTCGGTCATCATCATGGCAGTACAGTGACCAAAGAGACGCACAAACACAGTAAAGAACAACCACCGCCCTCGCCCAATAAAGAGGGACAGGCATTTACTTTTGCTAAGAAACCTAGCCAAAAGCTTGTCTTCCAGTCATCCCATGAAGAGGAAGAACCGTATTTTACCAAGGTTTTATTCATATATTATTGGGATAAAATGCATTTAATGCAATGTCATATGCTGTAGCCATGGAAAATAATGGAGGCAAAAAAATTGTATTTTGAATCAGGATGGGGATGATTTTGGATGCCAAAGGCCCCGCTCAAATACGGTATCAGAAGGGACAAAAGTCGCCGACAGCAAGGTCTTGCCTACAGTATTTAAGTGGGAAGGCGGTGGAAAGCAAGTATATATAAGTGGCACATTCTCAGGATGGAAAACATTGCCAATGGTCAAAAGTCATGGCGACTTTGTTACGATTATCGATCTTCCTGAGGGCGAGCACCAGTACAAATTCTTCGTCGATGGAGAGTGGAGGCACGATCCGGGCCTGGCACGTTCTCTCTAACTCATTTCTTTTATTAATCCCAACAGCTGAACAGAATCAACTGATGAATTAAATTTTACAGAAAATCGTTGATAATGGCCTGGGAGCCAAGAACAATCTTGTGTCTGTGAAGAAGTCAGACTTTGAAGTTTTCCAAGCGCTTGCCAAAGACAGCGAGGGAATAATCAGCAGTGCCCAGACAGAGTATGGGCAGGAGATACCGACCCAGAAGCCCTGGGAAAAAGTTGCTGGACCACCTATTTTACCACCACACTTGTTACAAGTCATTTTGAACAAAGATACTCCATTATCTGTAAATATTATTATTTTTTCATGTATTTATCCGTTCATATGATTGTCATTTATTATAATAAAATTCAATAATTATTCCAGTGCGAGCCAACACTTCTTCCCGAGCCAAACCACGTGATGCTGAACCATCTTTATGCTCTGAGTATCAAAGACAGTGTGATGGTTCTCTCTGCTACCCACCGTTACCGAAAAAAATACGTAACGACACTTCTCTATAAACCTATTTGAATAACTCGAAATATTGCTATATGAGTGTGTGATTTAATCAGTGCACGACGGTCACGACTCTCGTGAATATACGAATTTTAGACTGAGTGATCATGTGAATTTTGTGGGTACGAGGATAACTACTGATAAATATGATTTAAAACCCAATTTGGGATACCCAGGGAGTTTGCTATAATGGTAAAGATAATGTTCATTTCCAAATATTTATTTGATGACTTATTCGACCTATTCGATTCTCCTGTTATCCTGTTAATAATAATTAAAAGAAGAAAAATTGAATATCAAGGGGATGACAAAGCTAATTTGTTCGTTTCATTCATTGGTTTTTTTTTCTTTATTAGTGATTAAGCTTGAACTCTTTGAAATCTTTACGTGTTGTCACTTAAACGGAATTTGTTCCACATACTCGTAGACCATCCTCGATTTGCCAGCCACCAGGTTCATCGCAATCCGTTTCAGAAATCCCAGAGGGCAGTGATTTTTTAGGAGAATCAGCGAAAGGTGCCTCAGCCCTGGTTTTAAGAAAATAATTCCCTCTGGCTGCATGATCCACTGGTTCTCCCATAAAAACCATGGCTGAATTACTGCAGGCACCGATTCTAAATTGATCCCAGGTGTCACATTTAGTGGCTAATAAGCCTGCGTCTGAGAATATACTTTCTGTAAAGTAGACGTAGGCTCTGCCATGGCTACAAGCCTCTAGAGATTATGAAATATTAATACACAATGAATTCGGGGGGAGATGAGGTTTAAAAATCGTGCTATTAAAGCTACTGAAATGAAATCGATAGTAATCACCAATTCAGTAATTTCGTGAAGAATTAATTCATTCATTTCAATTCATTATCACCTGTTATCTCTGGTAGACAGCAGCATCCAGGCTGCACAGCCACCCCTCCATTGGGATAAAAATCGGCATGACCCACTGGTTGGAGAAATCCCAAGATTCCTCCACAAGAATGAATTACATCGACGAAATCCGCGTCTGAGGAGTCCAATTTTCCATCATTCGAGGTGATAACGTGGAAGCCAGGAAGCGCCGGATCCAGGCCTGTCACTCGTCCCAGCTTACCATGGGTCGTCGATGCTGCAGCATTTCCAGCTACATGAGCTCCCAATGAATGACCTATGTCCGCAAATAATTTTTCCAAAAATTATTATATCAAGTTACTTTAGGGAATTTACGAATGCAGTCCTAATGCAGTTTCAAAATTAATTACAACGAATTTTTCTTTAATAAAAAAAGTGGTAAAATTAATGAGTCTGACCTATGAAGTGAATATCCACAGATCTGATTCCAGTTTCCTGGATTAAAAAATCGATGAATAGTCCAGCCTGTTTTCCAACTTTTCCAGTATTTTGCATGGGTCCCAGGTAAAACGTACTCGACGCCAAAGGTTCCCAGTCCACGAGGATGACGTTGTAATCTCCTCTCCTCAAGTAAGCTTTGAAATTGAACAGGACAATCTTTTAATCTTTAGCTTTTCAAAGACGTATAACTTTAATCCATTATTTGATTTGATATTTCATACCGTCTTTCAAGTTGAGAAGACTTGCACTGAAGGCACTGGATTTCCAACCGTGAGTAATGAATTTCGTGGGATTCCATGGAGAAAATCCAGAATTTTTTATCAAATCCAAATTTCCGTTGAATAGCATGGTTCCATTGGGTGGTCCATTTCTGGAGAACAAAGTTTTCACATTCGATATTCAACGGGAGTAAACTTTTAATAACCTCTGATGGATTCAATTCAAATTATCCTTTTGAATTTTCTTAAGATACCTTGTGTATAGGTGATAGTTTACAGATTCATCGATAAGTCCCCTGAACTCGGGGCCCTGGCCTTTTAGGACAGCCACCTGCGGATGGCCATTGCCATCAGGCATGAAGATCCAGTCGTCTCCATATCCATCATATTTATCCCTCAAAGGGCTGTCAGTATAATGCGAAGAAATTACTCCTATCCCATAAAAAATTACAAGTGCTCCAACTTCTCGGCTCAGCATTTCTATTCCTTATTTTAGTTTAATTGAAAAATCCCTGAATCCCTTAATAATTCCTTTCCTTCCAGACAATTTATTATCCCTCAATTAAAAGTACCTCCACTGGTTCATACTCGTAACTATCAACCCGAAGAAGAACCAACTGTCAACTCCCAGTGGGAAAAACGGTTTTATAAGTTTCCCCTGATATCAGGTAAGATTTAAGGTACTCCTTGCGCATTTGTATTTAGTCCGTCCCAGTTTAGTTTAGAATTTATCACTGTAGTTCCTATTATCACAATAACACGGAAACACGTCTGACTGCGGGGTCTGAATCTAGGCATCTTAATCTTTCGGGAATTAGTTGCATGACTTAATTATGTGATTATTTGTCTTATCGTTTCCTCGCGGTTTTTTTAGGCTTGCTAAACTGCGCCCAATGTGATTACCGTAAAATTTGCTGAGGAATAAATTTGTATGGAGGACAAGCAGGGTAGTTTCAACGAGCTTGACAAATTTTCTTTGATATTTATCATACACCAGTTTGGAGAGCATAAAATATATTTCCAAATGATGGGGAAATATTCTTGTTTAGTCCACATTGGAGTAGAAAAAATTCAACAATGAAAGTTCAATTTTATGGTCCGCGGAAGAGGGCGATGATCAGGCGATGAACACGAATATTTTACTGATGGATTTTATTATACAAGAATATGCCAAATGTTGATTGTTAGGCTATGAAAAGTATTACAATTTTTTATCTTAAATGAATAACTCCAGATGAATAATTGGTAATTTGTAATATCTGTTTGGATTGGAACGTGGACTTGAAGGAATGAACAAAAAAAAATATTCCATGAGAAATTGTCGACTAATCGTAAGTTAGTATCAAGAATGATGAGGAATATTGGTGACAGGCCTGCCTCTCTGATTTGTTATTCACTGTAACAGAAACGCTCAGTTATTTTGTATCTAGTCAATGGATAAACTAGGAAAGAATTTTATTCAGAAATTACCATTGAATCCAAACTCTCCATTACCAAATCCCCCAACGAGTGGAATATCTGGGAATATCTCTTTGAATGATGAAGCCTCGACGTCTCTCACACCGTACATATACGTTCCTCTGCCTACACAAGCGAACATCAAAGCCACAGTGTGTTTCATGGGTTGAATATCCTTTCTCCATTCGATGAATTTCTCCCGAACTTCTTCCTTCCTTCGTACACCATTGCCAATGATGAGTGACCAACTCTTGACGTTGGGACCACCAATGAGAACAGCTATCCAGGCATGACAGGTCCCAACAGCTTCACCTCTTCGGCCGATCCTTAATTCTTTAGTTATTCCACCCCAGAGGATAGGTACATTCTCGTTTATTACTTCTAATGAACAAAGTTTGTTCTCATGTCCAAAGCGTTCAGAAGTGATCAGTAACATACATTTAATCTCCTTCATCCTATGTACAGCCCCCCGAATCATGGGCTCAATAACACTCCATCTTTGTGGTTGCTGCCCATGTAGCCCATTGCTTAGGGCTTCCAAATTTTTGTTAAGATGAATGATCTGACCCTTCTTACTCATTAAATATTCAATCTCTACTTCAGAACTCTCTGGTAAGTATCCACAAACAGCAACAGGTGTATATCTGTCGAATTCCTTTTCATTTACCACAACTCCACTTGTCTTCATGAGGATGGAAAGGCAGTTTCTTGGGAAGTGTGTATTGAAACAATCACCTGGATATGAATTAATTTTACTGAACAAGAGTCCGAGCATTGGTCTATTCGTCAAATTGTGAGAAAACACCGATGTATGACATGCTTTGAAGGCTGCTTTCGAGGGTAAAAAATCAATCATTGGACCGCGACTAGCCAATTCGTTAACAGCAACCTCTTGCCAAAGCCTGCAAACCATCGCACAATTGCTCAAATCCCTTGCAAAAAGACGTTTAAAAATCATAGAAACGACGTCATAAGGCAAAATAATTCCATAGTCGATAGTTTCACTGTGTTGATTTGCCATTTCTAATGATTCCTCTCCAAGATCAACTTTTTCCTTTCCACGCATTATTTTGCACCTTCGCACACCTGACATTCTGAATCCCTCAATTTCTCAACTAATGTTCAAATGTTTAATACAATCTCCACGACTTCCTCGATAAATACAAACCAGTATTCCCACTTTGTGATGAATCTGAATATGAAAATAACAGGGGTTGATCGTAGATGAGACAGAGGGATTGGTTGGTTTGGGTTGGTCGTTGTCTAATTCGCCCCACTTCAGCGCTCAGAATGATCACACTATACGCACATATTTAATACTTATAGAAAACCCGGGAAATTCGAATTTCATTGAAATAATTCAGTAAAATGAGACTTAAGCTGGTAGTGATCTTTGAACGTAAATTAGTATAAGTGGATACATTGAGTATTTGACAATTTATCCATCGATTGATAAATTATCAAGTGACATTTCCTGAAAATTAATGAGAAACCTAAATAATGCAAAAAAATTACTAATAATATTGTATATTGTTTTTTTTTAATAATAATAACTGGCTCGTCCTCTCCACAGAGCAACGAGCGTTCGATGTTTAATCTGATAACAAAAGACTGGACAAACATCAAGTGAGAAATAATCTGGAGAAAACCATTTCGATCAATATTTGTTCAGTTTGTTTAGTGAAATTCTTTCAGAATTGTTCGTCGAAGATTTTTTAAATTTCATCTATTCAATAGAATTTCAATGCGCATTCCCTTCAATTTGATGCAAAAGAGTCCAGCCCACATTAAGTCTGTCGTCATGGAGTCTGAAATTTGCAAAACTTTTTCAAGAAGTATAATAATCTTCTGGATGAACCGCACGTCAATTTGCACTCACAAATGAAAAATCATTGGTTTTCCAGATTCGAGGGATAATGCAACCAGGGCGAATTGTGATATCATTAGGAGTGCATCACATATTCAATTGACAGGTTTGAACTATTCTAAGCACTAGACCCAATTCAATTACTCGTGCTGCAGTCTAATGAACGTATTTTGTATTTGTTTTTTATCTGCGTGAATTCTGACAAGTGCAGCACTCCGGGGAGAAATGGAACGGGCAGGCACAAAATGCAATATGATGAAAAAACGCCTGGAATATTTCCAAATTTTGTATCAGAGTGCGGGACCCACTTCCATCGATATTCCCGTGAAAACATCACATGCGTCTCCGAAATCAAGCCGGATCGAAATTCTCAGGAGTCCAATGATCGATGAAATCGATGCCAATGAATCCAAAGAAAATGAACAAATGGGTAACTTCTTCGAGCGATTCGAAAATTCCACCAATTCCTGGAAATTAGGTCAACACGAATGGGAAAAAATTTAATCCGTTTAATTTCCAGAAGAAAAATCCCCTCATTTTCCAAAACCGCAGAAACAAAAATCCACCGTTATCCTGGAGATAAAAAAATCATCAGTGCATTTAATTACGAATGCTTGGAGTGAAAAATCGATCGGGGAAATTCACCAGGCACCGATCAGTAACGACCAATTTTTCGATCCCTCGGATCGTGAAATCATCGAAACGCTCCCTCGGGAGCCGGAAATTGTCCTGAAATTGACTGATAGACGGGAGGTATCAGCTCGTGATAAAATAGCAAGACCTCGTGATTTCACCGGGAGGAAACCGGAATCATCAAGGCGGGATGAAACCGCTCCCAAGATCATCAAGAAGAAAAGAAAGAAGATGAAGTTGAAGAGATCCAATTCGAAAAGTACCACTGCTAGCAAACATGTTGCTAATTTGTCAGAGACCACATATCGGAGAGTCAAGCGTCGATGTAAAACACCTTTGTTTAACCATATTTAAAGCTTGCATAATTATTTCGATTTGGAGGAGAATAACATTTGAAATAAAAATTTCCAAAAATAAAACATCCTTAACTCAATTTCAGTTTATAAAGTTGAGGAGTCTCCGCCCGTTCTCGATAATTCAAATGAAAAACCGCAGCCTCCATTGAAGAAATTGATGAGTACAGAAACTGGTAAAGAACAAGAAGTGGTAGAGATCTATCATAATGCCGCCGTACACCATATTCAGAGTAATTCTGAGGCATCTCTCAAACACCAGCAAACGAATTCACAAGAAAAATCTTTCAAAGATACTCCAAAAAATATAAAAAACAGAATTAATGAGACGCGGACATCGGAGATGCAGACTAGATCCAATCAAATGACCAAAAATCGAGAGGAAAAAATTCCTTTGGTCACCAATCCAGAGCCGATCCCCAGGTTTATCATATTCATAAATCGCAATTATTCTCATTAATAAACGAATTAATTGAATTGATGAACAGGAAAGGAGAGCCTGAAATTCGCTTGAAAGAGCCTCCAGAGGAATTTCCACCTCCAGCGAGGACCTGGCCCTCCGACGCATATGATCAACCGAATTACCAACAGCCTACATTCGCGTCTAAACTGAAATGCGTTAATAGATGTTACCTGACGGCTAGATTCAACTTGAGGAACATTCCTTTCGTCGTTGGCACTTCAATTACCCCTAGTCACAATTTGGGACTCAATATCCAACAGGTTCTCAGTCTCATGAAGAGCAAACAACCGGGACTAGCCACCGAGATGCGACCATTTTTCATGAAAAAAGTGGGAAAAGAACTCCATCCGTGTGACCTAGTGGAAGACGTCAGAGATTCATCTGCCGAGATTTTTGGAAAATCGGATAAAAATTCGCTGGATGTGAAACAAGATTCAGTAGTTCAACGAAAAACAGTAATAAATTGTTCATTTTTCATTCATATTTCTTTATCGGACTAATCTATTTTGTAATCAGGAGGAATTGAAACACGTAGAGAGTCGCCTCCGCCTATATCCAGGAATGACCAGTAATTCCTCAGAGATTAGGAACGTCTTCATACGCCTGCATTACAAATTCGAAGAGACGCAAACGTAAATTCTGTCCCATCATAATGCCTCAATCCACAAAGTGAATAATAATTCTTTAATTTATCCCCCTATTTATAGAAAATACGACAAAGTCCAGGAGAAATTGGACAAATCCAAAGACGAAGCCCACCTGAAGGAGCTGAGGGAGCTGGAGGAGGAGCTGGTGGAGGAGCTCAATGCGCAAGAGAGTGAAATCAAAGCTGTAGTCGGTTTATACAACGAAGTGATGGCCCTGAAGTCTCAGATTTATGGTGCATCCCACCAGAAAAACAGTCTCCTCTGCATAGGTGAATCCTCGAAGGTTCCCCTAAGGCTGTTTCCAGTCTATCAGAGACTAAGAACTTCGTCTTGTCGAATAAAACGCCCCTCAACATCCACAAGACTCACTGGACTCCTCCGACAAATTCAATCATTCCAGCAGCAACTCATATCTTCATAAATTTCATAAAGTCTTTGAAAAAAAAATACACACACATTTTCCTGAGGTGCGCCGTTTTCCCGGAATAAAGTAAAAATAATCAAAACCAAAATTCAATTACAGATGATTTATTTCACCCTCGCTCAATATAGAATATATTGTTTATGTATAAGATGTTTCCATATATTTTATATACATTTATCCAACACATATGTATAACAACGAGCAAACATCGTCAATATTTATTTCTCACGATAATATCGTGTCGAAGGTGATAATGATTCTGCAGTCGTGTGAAACATCAGTATTCTCTTCCCTCTCTTTTAATAGCTGATTATCGTTAATATATTTATTATTATCCATCAATGACTGGGTAATTAAGAGCTCATCTACTGGAACTCCAACAGCAGAGAGAGCTGCCCGGAATTTTCTAGATATGTCGAATCAATAAATTCAATAAAAAATCGTTCGTTAAATGCAAAGTAATTTTCAAAACAAGAAGATTTCAACTCTGCTCACAGCTACCAAAACCCTTATGATATAAAATTCATAAGTCTAAATCACTAAAACTCTCGACTGCACTGAGCTATTTCGTGTTCAATTAATTATTTTTTAATTTTTTCTCTGATGGAATTAATGGGATTATTTGGGACGTTACATACAAAAGTTTAATCATCATGTTAAGGGGTTTCAGCTAATCTCATTATGTTTTTTGTTTTGATAAAAATTACTGCTGCCATTCGCACTACTCATAGAGAGAATTATTTTCGTACAAAAAATTCGTCACAAATTTTATCATAACCGACTGAAATTTCTCCAACAAGTGCCAAGTGCTTTATCACAGACTAAAAGATGCTTTGGTATATATTGATAAACCATAGGAGCCACTAACTAAAAACCAAAGTATTTCGGTGGAAATAATAACATCTACAATTGATCACGAAAAAGGCCCTCGTGGCAATCGCAATGGGTAGCGTTTCTTTTGGTTCCTCTATCAATTAATCAGTTATGATAATAATAAGGATCAACGTGTAATAATATATCTCTATAGATAATATTCAGACCGCTGCATTGAAAAATAATCTCTCTCTTTCTAAATTTTAGTTAAAATCTAGGTCACATGCACTAATCACCAAGCTCTCAAATTTCCAATGAATGACGAGGATTGACTCCCCTATTTCAATATTGTCGTACTAAATAACAAATGGTAGGATTTAATAAGATCCATTAAAGGAATAATTAGCGAAAGAAAAGGGCAAAATGGATAAAGTGATAATTACTAAGAGCGAATTGGCAAACACGTCATGAGACGAATTCATTTATTTTTTAAATTGAATCATCTCTATTATTAAGGAAAAATATGATAAGATTTTACCACTGAATAAAATGGACAAATAACGATGAATAAATAAAATCTCTCACGAACGTTTTACCGATTGCAATGTGAATTAGGCAGTTTTGGCGAGTAGAGCGTCGATTAGTCTGAGTTTGGCCTTTGTTTGTTTATAAGACTCATAAACAGTTTGTACATGAGGGCCCCTGTCCTCCCTCTGCATTCTGCGTCCAGCGCGTGCTTCAAACTGTGCTTCGAGCTCTTTGAGAGCTCTCCTCAGCCTCTTCTTCTCTTCCCTCATGATCCTCTGCTGAGCAACGAGATCCTCCTGGGGCATGGCATGAAGACTTTCTCCCACACCACCACGACTGCCCTCACTGCTGCTGTGCTGACTGTCACTATCAGTGGGGAACTGATCTGGGCCATCAATGCAATCCAAGATGCCTCGATGTGACATATCAGGTTCACTGGCTCTTCTGTCGCAGTCTCCAGAGTTGCCAGGCAATGATGAAGAGGTGAAATCCATCGCCTCATGCTCGAGAATCGTCGCAAGCTCAGATATGCTATCCTTATTCTTGCTAGCTCCAGCCCTGATGAGTAGTCTCTTGAGTGATCGATATCTGTCGTAGAGATCTCTCACCATTGCCCTGTCCTCTTTGGCAACAGGTCTGCCAAATGCTCCCTCGATGTGCAGGAGGGCCTTCTGTACTGCTGTCTTCTCATCCAGCAGCTGCTCGTACGTCATCTCCTCCATGTTGTCAGGTCTGTCATACTTGGATCTCTTCTCACTGAGTTTTCTCTCCACCTCCTTCACCATGTCCTCCATCAGGCTCGCCCTCGACTTGAACTCCTGACTGTTATTGTTGTTCACAGCTGTTGAATTGTCCTGATTTCTTCCATTCAAGGTCAACGATTTGGACAGCTTGACGTTGGCTCGCAGAGCACTGATTGGATCCTCCTTCAGCAGCTTGTACTCTTTTCGAAGTTTATTCAGCTCTCCACACAATCTCTTAATGTCGCGATTGCTCATTTTGTCCGAGTGACTAGGACGATAGCCAAAATTTTCCTCGAATTCATCCTCGTATTTTTTAATCTTTTTCTTCAGACCGTTTATGTGCTTTGTTAAGGTCTTCAGACCGAGCTCTGAAGGGCTGGGAATTGTCGGGGTACCGTCTGCCTCGGAGTAGAATCGTCGGGGAATTAGCAAGGAATTTCTCGGTGAGAGCATAGATTCTGTGGGGCCTTTCGCATCTTCGAATATCGCGGGTTCAGCCTCTGGATCCGCCTGTCGCATTGTGAAACTCCAGTTTGTGGGTACTGGATTGTTCAAGTCTTCTTGGTCCAGAGATCTCGCACGCACCGGGGACGGAGAACGCGAGGGACCGCTGCTCAGGAAGTCCAGGAAACTGGGTCCTGTTGTCTCGTCTGCACTGCTGTTATTCTCTGTTGATGACTCAATGTACAGTTCTGGGATGAGTTCCTCTTCGTTCTCCTTGCTGGAGTTCTGATCGTGTTTGAGGGCCTTGTGAACTCGTCGTCGACGATTCACCCGGAGACAACGAGGGGTCAAACTTCTGCTGAATCTCTCTGTACTCCGGAGACGTTCTACGTCGCACTCGAGTCTCTCTGCGGCAAGAAAAATGTCGCAGGGTGAGGGTAAGGGCGAGGGCTTGGAAACCGGCGAGACGTTGGTCCTCTCGTGGAGGGGTAGCCCTCCGCATCTCTGAAATCAAAACCAATGCCAGTTTCTCAGGGAAACAAATATGATATGACACGTACAGGAAATAAGCGGTGAAATGCGATAGGTCAGGTTTGAGAGATTGCGAGAATAAAATGTGCATGAGACAACTTTTTTCCAAGGGTCAAACAGAATAGCGAGACAGAAATTTCAAGATAACACTTTCGATGTTATTTCATAACATTCATGCTGCTACGAAAAATTATTATTATTATTTATTCAAAAAATAATAATATTATACTATAAAACATACATTCTTTACTTGAAGAATTCCTGTTTGTTACAAAAAAAATGTTTTCTATACATGAGAATAAGAAAATTCTGTCGAGTGTTGGAATATTCCATCCCAATCTATTCTCAAAGAGAGAAGTTCCGAGAGAAATCAATTTATTTCATTTTACCATCTTCACTTGTGATGTCGAAATAGACTTCTCACGATCCGGAATGGAGTACCCTCGTTAAAATGAAAAAGAGTACGCTTTTAATAGCTTTGAACGTAAGAATTCATTGACATACCACTCCGTGCCCCATATCGGCTCCAGGCTGAGGTAAATGCGTCGAAATATGGAGATGTTTATCGCTGTTGAAATCCTCGTGACTGCTGACTCTTCGGATCGATTCCACCGCGTTTGAAGTATTTTTATCCAAAATTTGTTCCTCACTATTGCTTCTGGCCAGTTGAACAACAATTTAGTATCGAATAAATAAAGAGAAAAAATAGTCGATAAACCAATGGATCGATTCAATCAAGTGGGTACCACTCATTACCTGATGAGTTTTCTCTCTTGGCAACAGGATTCGCAGTGTTCCTTTCGCTTGCGCGGTTTCAGCGCGCAATGCAAGTTACTGTCCACTGTTTGTTCACAAACCTCGTTCTGCTCCTTGGTATCCCTGCAAACGTCTCTGTTATCGTTAGAAACCGTCGAATAACTTCCCGATTCCTTGACACTGAAAAAACAAAAAATTTCATCATGTAATATACTATTGACTTATCCAATCGCTTGGAACATTCCAGCTAATTCTCCACCCGATTCCATTAACCAGTCACGTTTTATTTCGACTCGTCATCAACTCGTGCTTTTCATTATTACCGATTGATTCAATAAAAATCTCTACGAGTGTAAGCAGTACAATTGACTTTTCTGTCATGGATTTCATTCAATTCTTATGCGCGGCAATTAATTACCCAGGTGTTTTTCTCGACGGATTGCGACTATTTATTTATTATATTTTTTTTTGCATTGATTGGGCTGAATGATTTAGTAGTGACAAGTTTTGTTTTTCAACAATATCTCAAACGAACAGTAATTTATTGCTTATTTTCATTTTGTTGATCATATTTTTTTATAAGCCTCATGCAAGTGTGAATAAAATAAGTAAAGTCATTTTTGTTTCTGAGTTATGAGCATTTCAAAAAATTTTAAGGGTTCATTTTGCCTAATCTTCCCTCACTCATAAAGGCAAATCGGGGAAATCGTTTTAGTCCCTCGAACTGTTAAATTGATACGGAGTTTATTCAATTGGTCGATAAATAAACTGTGTAAAGGCCTAAAAAATCGAACTGTCAAGGTGCAATTCCTAGTTGGGTACGAAAAATTCACCTTGTAACGAAAAATGGGAGCAATGACCGAATAAATGCCAATTGTTCGCCAAATGGAAAAAAATTAACTGTTTCCAAGTATTTTTTTTTTCACTATCTGGATGGAAAAAGTACCGGCCGGCAGGGACTTTTCCATCGCTTCTGTCTTTCATTATTGCCAATGGATACGGATGCATATACGTGGAATTTATCGCGAATGTCGGAGAATTTCAAATTCTATTATATCACTGATTAATCTAAAAAACTATCAATTTTACGCGAAACCGTCAAAAGACTTTTGTTCTCAGGCATGCAATCACTTAGAAAAAAAAATCCTTCAATCAGGATGATCTTACATATGAATGAATGGCCGAACTTCACTCTATGTGGTCTATCTCAGCTAGAACAGTAGTCTATGTGATCATAAAAATCAACTTTCTTTTCCAATGGTTTTTCACTGAGTTGATGATAGATCCGTGAACGTTTCGATGATACATTTATCAAACTCCTTGTCTTTATCCCGAGATTGACAAGTTTCCGACAACTCCGCCGAGTTGCAAATATTCCACGATAAATGGCGAAACGTCGAAAGTCAATGAATTATTTCCAGGACTTGTCAATGAAAATAGCGGAAAGGCAATTGGATTTTTTTTTAAATCGTGCGATGAACGTCGTCGGTCAACTGCTCGATGCACACTGACTCGCGATGCCGGCGACAAAACTTTATATCCACTACCAATGGAGCATAAAATACATTTATCGCTGATGGTAGTATACAATGATGCTAACCCCATCGTGTAGTTGTATTCATGAGTTACACAAGTTTCTCTATCTAATAAGCGCATCCCACTTTGTTAAACTGGTGAAATTCCAGAATATAGTATTTGAACTCGGACCTGCAGGTATACATTGTGTTCAATGGCTTGAAGAATTCAGGGACGTTGGAGGGTCTATTGGGTACCCGATGGACTTTATTTTTTCTTGTTTTCTCCAGAAAAAGTCTCACGTGACGTCTCTCATTGTAACGACTTCTTCTATTTACTATTTTATAAATATTCCATCACTCATAAACGGGCTATGGGAAACATAAGAAGAAACATCCGCTCTACAGGACTCTCGTTACTCTAATATTTATGGTATCCACCGCTAATAATGCGACGGGAAACCTGGAATTATCGATCGGTATTTACCGGTAATATAAGGAGAAGCTGTGGTATATACAGTACATATTGGAAGACGATCAGCTAGTGCATTCACGTAAATTGCATGCCAGGGCCGTGCGTCTTCCTCAATTCACCCTATCATGTTTTTTTCCCTTAACCCACACCAATTTAAATTTGTTATAAGTTGTCCCCGAATGTTCAATAATTGTTATCTTAAATTATTTTACATTTTTTTATTATTTGAATGAATCAATAACCTTGAAGATACTCCTACTGTGCAGTCTTTTCTCATCCAAAGTCATGAATTCATAATCATTGACCCAATAATGGAGTCATTGAGAATTATTGGCATCACCACGTGATTGGAAAACTCTGCAATTGCATGACACACGGAATTGAGCATTGGAGGGAAACCGGTTGTGCACCTCGATTTTCGTGTTCATTCAGTTTCAAGAAAAATTTTGGAAGGAAAATATTTCAGCAAAACTTCCGGAATCCTCTCTCAAGGACAACCGGTTAATTCGAGGACGCGCGATCCCCACCGAAATATCGGCGATATTCGAGGAATGATTAATGTCATGAATTATTTTGTCATCATAACAACACGTGGGAGAGTTGGCAGTGAATTTCTATGGTAGTTTGCGCTTGACATTGGTGGACTTTCTGGGTCATTATAGACCAAAATAGATTTCGACTGGAAATTACTGTGTCCATCACTCATATACCAACCTACGTAAACATCAGGGAATTCTGTCTTCCGCGGTATTGTTTTTGTTCGAAAATAGAAGAGGGAAACCCATCAATTGTTATTGCCTCTTGTAAGAGCGACTGTTTTGGATTTTAAAATTAGGATAAGACCTCCACACAATCATGAAGAATAGGATAAAAAATCTCTTTTGGCTCGATCAGTCAAAACATTGTTTGAATTAAAAAATTCAATAGTGAAGGAGTACAGTAACATGAGTCAAATTTATTAATCATTGAATGGCACAACTAAGGGGATTAATGAATACAATCGAGTCGAACTCAATGAGATGTGAAAAAACTTGAAAGTCGTGACCGGATCATATTATGATTTTTGTGGGATTCATACCAGTCGCTTCGCCGTCGCGAACCCTGGGTATACATATATAACTGAATTTGCATGAATTCTAAAAATCATATACTTTCACGTGAGAGAGGGATTATTTTTTTTTTTTGGAAACCCTCCAGGAGTGGCGATCTACGCAGTTTAGTCTCCGAAAAAATTGGAAGAGCCATTTTGCAACGAAAATAGACGAGCGTGTGAATAATCCATTTATAAAATCATGTCTGGTTGCATGTAAGCACAACTCAGGTTTATTTAGGTGCACGGAAAACTTGTGGTTTGCAAGTCGTGTATCATACAAACGGAAGACAAACGTCACAGGAATATTGCGTCAGTGAAGCACACTGTGGCTTCACCGTGCAACTCTTTTACTTATAATTTCAATTATACAGCACGGATTATTGAACAATGCTTCATCGTATTACACGATCGGTATTTATGGGGCATCATTCAGCTCCGACTTTTGCTATCAGACACTTTACGACGATTAATTTTATCGAATGACGTATCGATTTTGATTGTGATACGATAAACGGAAAAGATCTAACAGTGAATTATGATACAGGAGACGAACAAAGCAACGGCAATAGGCTTTAGGTCGATCTTCGGTTCGATGAATTTTCGCGGAATATCTTGACAGCTTTCCGAGAAAAAAATTATTTTCATTATTCACTATAGAAATTTAAACGAAACCTGTCAAATAAATATTTTACTCACCAGCCTGGGAACAGATTGGATGCCTCAGTGAGGATGTCCCGAAGAAGAGTAGTGGCTGGTGGAACATGGGGTAGGACTACTGGTGCAAACACCCCACAGACACCGGAGCTTCTGCCATGGCGTGCCTCATACTTGCTGAGGTAATTAGCCAAGTACCCGAAGAGGCGATAATGCGATGGGGGGAGACTCAGCAGGAGCTGGTGCGTCCGCTCGATCCACATTTCTCGATTAGTCGAGTGATATTCTGGGAAAAATATTCATTTCCACTCCATTATTCAATGTCCTTAACTCAAAAAATTAAGAATCCAGGAATTTACTGGTGCAAGATATGTATAAATTTTCTTAGTGGGGATAATTTTTTTTAATCAGTGCTGTGGGAATATCTTGATAAAAATTAAAGGAATAATGGAGTAGTGGAGTAATTAATGGGCTTACGAGCATGGATATGAATAAGCTGATCAACGATGGAAGAAGGGATCAGTGGCTGTGGCAATTCCTTGAGATACTGCCTCAGCATAGTTGCTGCAGTTGAGGGACATGCTGCACCCTCGAGATCGGCATCTCCTCGTCTCTCAAAAGCCGCCCTCAAACGTTCCGTCAACCGAGGACTGCCCCCTGACAGGCGAAACACCGATGCACTCTGAAATCCATGGTGCTCGATATACCCACAGAGACGATGCACCACATAGGGCACTCCAGTGTCTAAATAAGAGTCAGCCAGCTCCAGACGAGCCCCAAAAATTCGTTTGGATTCGGCGTTGCCGATACCACGACCCAAAAGGGAGCCGGTCAGCACGCGTTTCACACGCGCCAATCGTGACTCGTCCTGCTATCAACAATTGCATTAATTATCACCTCTGAATGATTATTATTAATAGCGTAACATGAAATTGTGTAAAATTGCCTTGACGTTGGCGGTCCGTTGACGCGTTTCAATCGGACTCGCGGGTGGAGATCCCTGACAATTTTCTTGATGATGTTGGAGTACTTCCTGCTGCGGGCGTCTCATCCCCGTCCGTCTGCACCGCGACCCACTGCCGCACTGAGATTCCACAAAAAAAAAAAAGAAACAAGAAAAATAGCAAATATAGAAATTGGCATATAGCATGCAGAATTGCTAGCTAAAAATAGTCAAGATGCTGATATACTCACAATGCACTCTTTCGCAGCTCTCCACAGATTGAAGTATATCACTTGCGGTTTGAGAACCGTATTCAACGGCAATTAGCAAAATAGACGATTGAAATTTCGATAACAATACAGTGACAAATACTGTCCACTAATGATAGATTGAGGTACCAATAGAAGGAGAAAACTATTCGATCGGTTTTGATTTGGGGATTCCCTCAGAATAGAATTACAATGGTGAACTTGACAAGATTACCAATGACTTTGTCAAGCAATCCTGTTAGCAACAAGATGTTTTATCCACACAAGTTCAGTTAAAGTCGATCGATATAATCAATAGCTCATCGATCACGGTGAAAGTAGTTGTTGATTAATAATGACGTGCTCGTGGTTCATGTCTCTATCACGACACATTATATTGAAAAAATGGTTTTAACGCTTCCGAGGCGATGGATAACACCCTATGGTTGCTTCAAAAAGTGCGTAGACACTAGGCGTAGAGTAAGCATCGGGGGTATAGCCGACTTTTTTCTGAGCTACTACTCCCTCACTGACCTGCTTTATTTTTTATTTAAAAATCAGCTTGTCTCACCCCACAAATCAAGGGACGACTACCACCCGGTCACCAACACAATTTTCTTCCCTGCCCTCGCATCCTTCTCCTCCACTTTACATCAACCTCTGGGGTGTCCTTGATGCCCTGGAACACAGCCAGTTTCACGGTTTACCATTAATGTCAATAACACCCTATCAAAATTAAATGCTACTTCTGAGTAATTGCGTTGATACTATATACTTGTTTACAGAAGTTCCCAAACAATTTATACTTGCATTCTAGACTGAGAAGAAAAATTCTTTTGGTACATTAATTTATCTCTGCCAAGTAAAATTGCCTACATTAAAATTTTAAGCAGCACAAAGACGAAAACAATGAAGACAAAAATTTCAAAGTATTCTCATTGCTGCTCGAACTTCTCTCGAAAAGCCGAGAACATTCTCTAGATTTCCTACTGACATCTACTGCAATTTAAGATTTCTCACTCTCTAAGTGGAATGTCACTCGACAGTTATACTTTCCACTTTCAATTCGATTTAACAATGATGACATTCCAGGGGGGAGTTTCGCATCTCCGTCGCAATCATCCACGAATGAATTTTGTGCTACGCAATTGAAGGGGTGGAAGGACAAAGGGTTTGTAAACAAATACAATAAACAATTAATCGACACGAAGTGGCGATAACAACGTCATTGATAGCGCTTGCGTTTTTAATTCGACCGGTGGACCTATAATGTAAATTAATGTGAATTATTTAAATACCTGAGTTCTCTGTCTCCAATCATGCCAAACTTTATCACTGATAACTCACATAAAGCTCCACATGTAGCACTTAACACCCCTCAACCCCTGGTAATTGAGAGATATAAAAATATGTCGAAATAACGAGTGTTATCCGCGCTGGTCTGTTTATCAACGGAAATGACGTTTGTTTTCTCAATTATACCGATGATGCAAACGTCTTCGACTGGTCTTTGGCAACGTAGACCGTGCCAAGAGAGAATTAACCATTTTTTCAGTCTTATGCGCATGACGCGCATGCCTTCAACGAGAATTGCCCAAGGTGCGATCAATAAGTGAGAGCGGGATTCACCGTGTGTTGAACACGGTCACTAACCGCTACGATATTTGACACTCTTTCTCCTAGAGATGCACTCTATATAGATCATTGTGTAACTTGTCATTCCCCTTCATATTCCATAAAAATCATTTGCTTATGAAAATTCCACTATTATACAATAATGTATAATGAAACAATAGATTATTGCTGTTTCACTGTCATTAAATTTTTCTCTTCCATCTTCTATTCCACTGATTTCCTGTTTCTATAGCATTTCTGTATGGATAAATTTTATTAAATTGTTGATGGAACATGAAAAAATTGATTCTTGCTCTGTCAATAGTTTATTGTTAGACAAGGACATTACATATGAATGATTTTGTAAATACATAAATACGTAATTTATCTTTCTAATTCGTATCAGGCTTTCTCCCAGTATTACTCACTTAGCATTATTATATGTAATTATATGTAATAATATGTAATAATAAACAAAGGAAAGAATAATTTGCATATCTCCTAATAAAAAAAAAACAATTTCTTTCAACGGAAAAATCAACCGTCGAAAAAGTGTATAAATGAATGGTGATTTCTTGAAAAATACAGTGTCTGGTTAATAAACAAAAATAAAAATGATTAAACGAAGAACATGGGGTTCTTAGAGATGAGTTCATCCTTAATGGTGAGACGATTTCTCTGCTCGTGCTCTAGGTTAGCGACGTTGATGTTCACCCCGTGGGTGAGACTTCTAGCTCGAAATGCTGCAAGATGGGCGTAATAAGTTGGAGCTGGATAACTCACCGATCGAGTGCAGCGGGAGAACATATGACATAAGTAATAAGTCAGCTGTTCAATACTGTCCTCGGACATGTCGTTGTCGTCCCACAAGCAACGGTATTTTGTGGGTCTTGCAGTGCCCTGAATACTAGCATGAGAGACAAGATAAAAATCAATGTGAGAAGGATGTGTGATGTTGGTATCAACAACAGTTCCAGCCTGAACATTTCCATTTCTATCATCCGAATTCTTGGGATCAGTGGGGAAGAATCTGATGTGATGACGTTTCTGAACGACTAAGAAAGTAATCTTCGGTTGATAATTGGGATCGAGCTTGCGGCAAGCGTTGCGCATTGCCTGGAGTTCAAAGTGCATGACCTGAGTAAACTGTCCCTCACTAACCCCATCACGATAGAACATAATCTTCTGGGGTTTGCACTTATTCTTCTCCTCGAAAATCCTGATTTGTTTGTAAACAATTTCTTCCAGATGGATAATGAGCTCCTGCCTGGGTGGCTGCAGCTGGATGACAACATTGTATCTGAATGCTGTGGGATCGTGGCTTGCTGCAACAGCAGCGATTGACGGTGTCTCTTTGGCATCGGGCGATGGATGAGTCACATCAGCCCCAAAGATTATACAGGGAACCTTGAGACAATCTGGCTTGCTGTTTTGCTGGAACGTGTGATTGACTCCATTGAGCTTTGAGTTTACTTTCAGTAGAATATTACCAGCAGTCATGGAATTAAATCTATTAATTGTATTATCCTTAATACACTGAGTTAAACAGCCAACAGTGAGTTCAGCCACTTGCTTGACCTTGGGGTAGACGTCCTGCCCATGTCCAGGGATTACCACAAACAGCAGCTTGAGATTTCCCTTTTTATGATTGTGCAGATAATTCTGCAGCTCTCGAATGTCCCTCGTTGGTGGTTTCATCGTTGTGAATGGAGTGACAGGGGCCCCAATAATCATTCCATTCCTCATCGCCTGCTTCGTCAACTCACTTACAAAGTTATACAGCCTATCATCGGTCGTTCTGCTGAGATTTAGAATGGTCCAGGATTTTTCCTCGAGATTCAGAGCAGTTCTAAACGCATTAGCCCGCCACACACCCTTGGCAGGTCTGATCTCCCTTTGATCTAGCAAAGTAGGAGGATTCAGGACACGAGCATCAATGGTTTCAAACTGTGGATTGATGGAAATACCGAATTCTTGCATTGTGGGATGCTGGTTGAAGCCCATTGCCTGAAAGGCTTCCTTGATCCTATTTTTTCTGGTTTTTGTGTCCTTAGCAGTTTCTCGTATCATCTCTCTTGTCTGGTTCTCATCCAGCTTTTTGTTGGTGATGAGACCCGGCGCCACTGTGCACAATTCAATAGGTACCAGATTATGCTTGTTCCTGGAACCTACCCAGAGGCAGGGAAGATCTGGATATTTAATGGTATATTTCTTTGCTCCTTTGAAATACGCCAGGACTGTGGTCACCTCTCCATTTTCCAGCTCAAAGGTCGCCTCTCGAGCAGATCTGCCCAGCCCATTGACTCCAACTGTTCGTTTGGTCGTTGGGTGGCCTGGAAGCTGATAGATCACCTTCAGTGTCTTGAAAAACACCTCGATCTTCTCGCGATTGAACTGGACTATCTGAGCGTTCAGCTGTCGACACTCTTCTCTATAAGTGCTACACAGCTCCATCATGGTATCCATAACGGGTTGATTTTTGGGGAAAGCCTTGAAGGCCACGTCTACGTTGAAGTAGGGTTTCCACCCGAGAACTGCTGACTGGAATAATCCACTCCATAGCTCCATTCCGCCACCCAAATTCATGGCATTTCGTGGCTGATTGAAGAACGATTTACCAGCCTGGATGGAACGATCGAAGGATGCAGAGCGCATAATTATATCCACCGCCTGCATTGTCGTTTCATTTCGATCAGACTCTGCGAGTCCTGGTTTCACATTCAATAGCCAAGAGATATCGATCACGTTGACTATTTTCATTGTCACTGTGACTTCTCTGTTTTGCTGGCGTTCCTCATCGAAGACCGTTACTGTGGCTGTGGTTTGGCTACCGAAGGGCAGTTCACCAGCTGCGTAGGCATTTTTTCGGCCGTCAAACGCTGGATAATTTCTAGGAAAGTTTTGCTCTCTCATTTTCGCAAAGGCAAGTTTTTTGAGGAACTTTGGTTTATCTGGATCGAAAGTGACGTCATAATGGATTACTGGAATCTTTAGCTTCTGGTTGAAAACAATGGACAGCATGTTAGTCTCTACTTGAATACGTCGTCCCTGAGTGCCAGCTTGGTACGGATTTTTACGTTTGGGAATCTGTGCAAGGAGATGGTTCTTTGTTTTTACGTCCAGGGATTTCTTGTCGATGCCTACTGGCTTTGGCAGGGCTTTGCTGGGGCTACTCCCTGTGTCAGATTTTACTGAGGCTGTGTCAGAATCGCGAGTTGTCGAAGGAGCCTGAGACTGCGGTCTCGATTGAGCCGGCTGGGGTGGCATCGAAATCTGAGGCTGCTGCTGTTGTTGTGGAGGACCTTGAC